>NC_060272.1:90238819-90364156 GCF_021613505.1 Equus quagga
GGGAAAGTATGTCCAGGGAGATAGGTGTCAAACAGGTGTCATTTCAGACATTTGAAATGAAGTGTCAAAGCATTTATATATATATATTCATAGGTGAGGTATATGTACATATGTGTACATGGGCACTGTGTTTCATTCTTCAGCTTTTCTAGCCACGCAGCATGGCGAGGAGAGCACCAGGTCACAGTCTGTTGTATCTCGGTTTGAAGCTTACTTCTCATTTCCTGGAGATTTCACACCAGACAAATTATCTAAGCTCCTAGGTTTCAGTTTCTTCATATGTTAAATAGGTGATCCTTCCTCCTTCACTGCCATGTGAAGATTTCATAAGACTTATTTTCAGGGTTCAACGAGCCCCAGAGGGTGGGGCAGTGGGAAACAGCAAGTGCGTATGACTCAGAGAAGGCTACTGGATGTTTCCACCTGTAAGAAAAAGCGGTTTGAGGGAAGGCAGTCTCCAGGGCCTGAGGCAGCGCATCACCATGGGGATGGCCTAGGACCCCAGTAAAGAATGACTCAGGTGTCCTCTTCCCCTGGGCCCGTCGGGAGGCAGCTGGCAGCAGGGCCTATTTGGAGGGACCCAGGTGATCCAGCCATTTGTTGCATGAATGCTAATGATGTGTTTATGAGAGAAGGCGAGGGCAGGGAGGAGAGGCAGGCACGGAGAGGAGGGATGGAGAGAGAGAGATTACCGTGTGAGCATGTCACCCTCATAAAGGGTCTGGAATAACAAAGGAGCTTGTGATGGGTCACAAGCAAATCATGACAGTCTTCAGCCTATCACGGTTCCAAGCTTCATTCACAGCTTCAGAGAGACAGCCATCCTTGTCTTGTTGCCACCACTGTTGCCACCACTGTCCCATGGGATGCTCTGTGCTTGAAATAGTTCCTTGGACCTGTCTCCAGGCGTGTGCTCTCTGAGAAGTCTGAAGAGTGTGTCTGTGCTGCTTTGGCCTCCCCCTTGGAGCACCCTAGTGCTCTGTAGCAGATTTGGGCAGAGATGTTAAAACCCTTGGAGGTATTCACATTTAAAGTCAGAACTATAGTGACACTGTGATGAGAAATCATGCTTCCATCTGCCCCAGAGTGGAGTATGTGCTTCCGCAAGCCACCTCTCTTATATCAGAGCTAAGGGATGTTAAAACCCCATAGTTCTTCTCCTTCCCTGTGAAGACTGCAGATTCCTAGTTAGGGAGCACTGTCTTCCGTAAGGGAAAAGTGAATCGATACTAATCCAAGCAACAGACCGGCATATGAGGATTTCAGAACGCATTTAGGCATTAGTGAATTATGGTCAATTCTCCAAGGACAAGCTCAGTATGGATCTGTAATGGGAAGCTTTCCATCCTGTTTTACATTTGAAGTAAAGCCACACAGGCTCCATCCAGACAGTTAGGGCCCTCTTTTATCCCTTATCGCTGTTACCAGTGACCACACACACAGATGCTATAGAGTTGGAAATGGACTGGCAGACCTCAAAAGGACCTTTCAGCACTAAAATACATCAGTATCCATGGGCCATTTGTAGCAAATCCAGTAAAAGCTGGATTCATTAAATTCTCTGATGCTCAGGAGATGCTTAAGCAGCACTAGAGATCATTACAAATGCAGAGGAAGATATGCTTTGTCGGATCTGCCTGTGCTTACAGAGAGTGATGGGAATGTGGAGCAAATGATGAGAAAGCAGGAGGCCCTGTGTTTTCACTGGCTTCCTATTTGCTGATGTTCTTTGAAAGAGCATGTTTTAAGCTTCAGTGTATTCTGAGTGTATAAAGAACAGACAGCCACCGAGAGTTTTGCCTCCTGTACGTGCTGGACACAACAAACATATTCGATGCATGCAATGCATATATTTTCTTTCATAATGCAAATTGCAAAACAAACACACAGAACCCCAGGGATCTATTTGTCTCCTTTCTTGGTAAAAATAGCTTTCCTCTTCCTTCTACAAAACAGCAACATGGCAGGATTATTGTTCTTATCTCTCTACCTGGTGTGTTCAACCCCTGTGGCTCCTTGTGGGTATTCAGAACTCAGTTCAGATGTCACTCCCTCTCAGAAGTCTTCCTGGGTTACTAAAACAGCCTCAGCCCTGCACATTGTTCTTTCTCACACTCCTGCTTTGTTGTCTTTTAAGCACTTGTATCTGAAATTACTTCTGTTGAGTTGTTTTGGCTTATTATGCATTCCCCGCTATGTAGAATCTAAATTCCACTGCTGCAGGACTCTGGGTGTCTTTTTCACTGCAATCTCCATGTCTGGCACACCGTAAGTTCTCCACTCAATGTGTGAAGTGAACCAGGGCACCTGCCTAAATTGCACCAACGTGTGCTTTGTTTTTATACTTGGGAAAGACTGGTTGGTTCACTACCACCTTCATTTATTTGTTCATGTGCTCTCCAAATATTTGTGGGACAGCCGCTAGGTGGCAGGCACTGCAGTGTAAGTCCCTGTGGGGGGTGGAGGTGGGGGACAGACAAGTACACAGGCAACTGTGATGATGTATTGATGTCTAAATGGAGGGGCACACGGGTCCCTGCTATGACCTCAGGAGGGCCCCTGACCCAGCAGGGAGGCATCAGGGAAGACTCCTGAAGGAGCTGGCGCCAAAGCTGTAACATCCTGTATTTCAAGTTCATTTGGAATGGGTCCTCTACAGAGCAGGGGAAATGCCATGGCCAAGCTTGCCCTTTGTGCTCACCATCACTCGATCACACTCATCCATTAGCTTCAACTTTTTGGATTTTTCTGACAGTTAAATTCTCTTAGAAAAGTGCTAGGGCCTGTTTCAAATTGTAAGCCATCCAATGTGCTTTGTGTCATTGTCACAACTTTATCCTAAATGTGATGTATAGGAGAGAGAACCAGAAGCTGCTTACTCAACTCCTTTTGGTATGGAAATAGTTAGAAGTCCTTAATCATTTATATAAACTGCCTTTTGCTTCAGAGTTTGAAATCAGAGTTAAATACAAGCTTTAAGGGACAAAAAAGCAGGGCCTGTGATGGGGGAAGCATTGACATTTACCTTGTGAGCAGCCCTGTGCAGGTTCCGAGACATTTCTTCTCTTAGATCTCTGGCATTTGCGGGACTACTTACTTGCAGTGTTTAGCAATACAAGTCCATCATACCTCACAGGTTTTCCTGGAAAGAGAAGTACCCCCCACAAACAATGCCTTCCCTCACCAATCACCATGCAAGCTGACACTTGCATTGAAGATGACCCAGTTTCGTATCAGTTGTCCATTCCTTGTGGAAAATGGGATTATTGAGTTATACCATCTCCTAAATTTTTAGGCCCATGACCAGCCCACAAGGGCATGTGTGTGTGTGTGCACGCGTGTGTAGAAATGTTAAATGTGTTTCTTTTGAAATTTAGGTTGAGTTAATCATCAGTTCATGGCCCATTCTCATCATGGGTCCCTTTGGGCCCATCCATTGATTGATTTCCCTCTTTTCATTATTCTCCATTTCCATTCCTAAAGGCAACAACTGGGTTCATATGTATCTTTGACTTTGTCTACATCTTTATAAAATGGTTAGTAGTGTTTTGTCTGTATACATTTTTAAGTTTCATAATTAAATGGAGTTACAGAATTCATTTTATTTCTTTTTTTTATGCTTAGAACACTATTTTGGGGATCTATTCACATTACATCTATTTTGTTGCTTTTAATTTCTACACAGTATCCAGTAGGGTGCATCACCCATGTTTTATTTATTCCTCCCACCAAGATGAGTACCAAGTTGCCTCCATGTCCTTTTTGCACCCAGAGTTTCTCTAGAATCTGTGCCCAGAAGTGATATTACTGAGCCATAATATTTTACTAAATGCTCTCGACTTGCTCTCTAGAAGAGCTACATGCATCAAGAATCCTATAGAAGTGGATGAGTATTTCCATATGCTCATGTTTCTGTCAACACATAGAATCATCCGACTTCCTAAACTTCTTGACAGTCTTATAGCTGTAAATTGATGGCTTGTTTTGGTTTGCATAGCTCTGATTACTGGTTAGTCTGAGCATCTCTGTGTACACTAGCTCTTTTGGTTTCCCCTTCTGTGAATTGGCTGTTTATATCCTTTGACCGTTTTCCTATTGGTCTTCCTGCCCATTTTCTTATTCATTTGTAGGGATTTCTTTTTTATTCTAGATATTAGCCATTGTCAGCTTTACATTTTGCAAATATATTCTTTCAACTTGTCATTTATTATTTTGACTGTGATATCCTTTAATTAACATAAATATTTTAATTTTGATATGATCAAATTAATCAATTTCCCCTCTGTGGTTGATGGTATTTTGGGTCTTATTTTAAAAGTCCTTCCTCATGTGGTATACATTTTAGGTTGCTGTAAGAACTCTATAATTTGAATTCTATTAAGAAGCTTTAAAGAGCTTTGCTCTCCTCCCAATTTTGTCCTTTTACAGTCATTAGATGATTAAACAATGAAGGGACAGTAGATACAAATTACAGAGCTGGATGTGATTTTGCAGATGTGCTCAAGACATATTGATTTTTATGTATTTCAAAGTCATGTTGGTGATCAAGTTCTTCTAGTACAATTTTCCCACCATGTTTAATCTACTCTCCTGGACCATTTCTGCCTGAGATACTTGCCCCTTCCAGCTCATTTTCCTTAGCAAGCTTGTAGAATCAATAGAAAATATTCCCACTGCCAGAGCATCATCTTTGCTGCTCCTGGCTGCGGTCGGTGCACATCCTAGGTCCATCCTCTCCTAGACCCACCAGCTGCTCAGAGATGTGCAGGCATTTCTTTTGACCCTTAAAGACCCTCTGGAGGTGCCCTATATTAGAATCTAGCAATAGCCTTCATCTGGTATGCTTGTCCCTACTTAGATACACACTCTTTAATTTGAGGAGAAATTCATTTATTTTTAAGTGCAATCCTCTTGGGAGTCTTATGTCGTGATTTTTTTTTTCATTGAATGAGCCACACCTGCACAAATCTCAGAGTGGGCAGCTCCAGCCAGGGAATTCCTAGACTCCCAGAAAATGACCTGTGAAAGGAAGCTTGAGGAGCGTCCAGTGGTTTCTAACTAGAAGTGGGACCATGTCCTATCCTGGGAAGCATTTGGAAATCCTGGGGAGGGGGGATTTTTGGTGGTCACAATGACTGGGTGTGCCACTAGCACTTGGTGCCTGAAGGATAGGGGTGCTAAATGTCCTACCATCCCTTGGAAGGTCTGAAACGGTAAAAAATCATTTATCCCCTAAAATCCCAATAGTGCCCATGCCACACTGAGAACCAATGATTTAAATTCCTTTATTGTATAGATGAAGAAAATGAGCCGCAGAGAGGTTGACAAGTGCCCAAGAAGCTCACACAGCTAGATCTGACTAGAATATGAGTCTCTGGACACTCAGGCTGTGGTCTTTCCACGGACACAAATGCATTTGTTGGCTGAGCTTATTCCAAGCTCTTCTGGGTGGCAGGAGCCATTCCTTGTGCACCCTGCTCTTGTTGTTTTTAATCTCTCTCTCTCTCTCTTTACTTTTTACTGGTTACAGCTGAGCTCGGTGATTATGATCCTGATGAGCATCCTGAGAATTACATCAGTGAGTTTGAGATTTTCCCCAAGCAATCACAGAAGCTGGAAAGAAAAATAGTGGAAATCCATAAAAATGAACTCAGGTAATATGCGTAGACATTTGTAGGAATGATAGAAATGAGAAACTATTCTTATTGTAGGGAATGTGGAAATCATGCTGCGAAGTAAGAATATTTGTAATGTATAGGTAGACTGGGTCTGGTGGCAGAGCAGTATTTCTGGGCACTGTCAAGGTCCCCCATCAATAACAATCTCAATAGTTGGAGTGTCCTGGGTGGCTGTTTATGAACCATCAGCAGTTATTAGAGCCATATCTTTTCTTATAGGTTTTAACCACCTGAGTCTCTGAAAGTGAAATTGAGAGTAAATAAGTAATCCTTTCTATTTTTAATTTTGCACTGCCTCTTCCCCTCCTGTGGCCATTGCTGGAAGCCTTGACTCCAAGTAGGGCAGAATCTACCAACAAGGTTTCCTTTGCTGAGCTGCTTTCAACATGATAGATTCAGCACCTGCTCTTCTTTTCCTTGTCTGTGATGCTCCAGGATGATTGTGATTGCTGACTACAGAATAGTAATATTAGGAGCAGCAAAATCACATACAGTGCTCACTGTGCACCACATACTGTTCTAATTACTTGCACCTATTGACTCATTTAATCTTTGCAACAACCTAGGAGATAGGGGTCATGGTTGTTCCCACTTTACAGATGAGGGATGAGGCACAGAGAGAGTGAGCATCCTATCCAAGATCACACAGCTAGCAAGTAGCAGAGGCACAATCCAGGCAGCCTGGCTCCAGAGTGCTCTTAGCAATGTAATGTTTCTGCTCTGCATAGGCTATACCAGGAATGAAATGAAGCAGGCATAGGTAACAGCACCAATTCAGAAGCAAGGTGACTCAGGTGTTCTCGTCTGTAACTAGAATTTAGATCAGTGCAAATCGCAGAAAAATTCATTTTAAGAATAGCAAGTATAGGCTGTGCTATGACAAGTATTAATGAAGAACTGTAAGAGCTGAGATGCTTCCATCTTCTGGGCCTCTGGTAATTATTAAAAAAAATAGTGTCTCTGGATTATGAGTTCTGGAACAAGTAACTGTCCCCTTGTGAGGGAGTGCTGGAGCTCCCTACTTTATGCAGGCACACCCCCTTCTGGTGAGTCTGAGAAGAGTATACATGTGGGCTTTAAAAGTGGCAACACCACTTATAGATGAATCTTTGGATGAACATTGGAATTTCAGTTTGGATGAAGCTTGGAAAAGATGACTCTCTTAGAGATAAAGATGATTAGACATCAAAAAATTGTACCAATTTCAGAAAGCAATGTACCACGTCCGTGGGTAATTTTAGAGTATTATCTCCTAGTGGAAAGCTTTGTTGAAAATATATGACACAATGACTATTCCTTTTACATTTGGGGGCAAGCACACTAGAGGTAAAAATAAAGTTCCAGTGTGCCAGTTGAGGGGTTCATGGACCGGCAGTGTCTGAGGAGCACAGGGGGAGACCCTCTCGACAAAGGAGTCACATCCACTGTGTGGACTGGTAGGAGATGGGAATTGAATGTCTGCTGTGACCAAAATTTGTAGGGCCTCAAATGCTCAGATTATATGATAATCATTGATATTGATATATCAATATATAATAATAAACATTTATTCAGCACTTACTGGATGCCAAAACATTGTGCCAAGAAGCTTACTTGCTTTACTCCATTCAGTCCTCCCAAACTCTATGAGGGAACTGCCATTGTTGTTCCCAGTCTGAGGTGAAGAAAGCACCACCTGGAGTGGCTACAGGACTTGCCCTCTTAGTGGCAGAGGCGGGACTTGAACCTTGCTCTTCTCCAACACTAGCACTCATGCTCTTGTCCACTGTGTTGAGCTGTGGTGAAGCAATCAGGAAATCATGTTCCACAGTGACCACCATGGCAATGAGGCCTGAGGGTGGAGACTGTGGGCAGCAGAAGCAGTTAGTTATTTCTACCGTCCAGGCAAGAGATGCCATGGATCTGAAAAAGTCAGGAGTAGAGAAAATTGAAAATAGAAGAGAGTCTTGCGAGACATTCCAGCAAGACCTGGTGACCCACTGGATTTCACGAGTGCATGAGTGAATTGAGGAAGATCCCAGATTGTCTTTTATAAGCAGAGAGCTGTAGATTGGACCTTGTGTCAGCACCTGAATTTGCTGATTACCCTGAAAGCAGTCATCATGAACCCAGAGGATATAGGGGGTCATCAGTCAGCTATGGTTTATAGGTCTCAGAGGTAAATTCCATGGCTTGATCAAAGTTGCCATTCTGTGGCACTACCCATTTGTAACATCCAGAAAGCCCTTGTGAAGAAGTCAAAGTTGTATGTCTGAAGGATGAGACAGGTAGAAATCATGTGATATTGCCAGGAGAGTTTCAGGGGGTATTTCCCTGTGTATTTTTGCTCATCTTCCTCAAGTCGCTGTGCATTTCTATCTGTGTCAGTGCAGCAGAGAGAGATTTTAGGTTTGGATGGGAAGATAAGAAGAGCAGAACAAGCTGACAGTGCAGAGGGGGAGAGGCTTTCTAGAATTGGTTGGCAACCTGCTATAGAGGCTGAGTTTGCTCTGGGGGCTCAGTGGACCCTTTACACACAGGTGTGAAAGGGTTGATCTTTCAACTGTGGGAATTGGACCACTGGATTCTGGGAATTGGATTACTTTGCAAACCTGACAGTGTCAGGAAGGAGTCTTGGATGGAAGATACCTGTAAGAGGCACCATGACCCTCCCACACAGCAGGAGAGAATGTGTGGCCATTGAACTGTTGTTATGGAAACTTCCTGAGAGGATTCCACTTGGCCTTTGGTGGGGTTTGAGGGGGCCCAAAAATAATAGCCACCTGCTTCCTACCTGATTTCTGAACCAGTTGAGAAAGAAAACAAAATAGATGGCCATAGAGATACTCAAATATTAGCAGAAATGATGATGATTTACAGTGAGGGTTCACAACTTTCTCTAGCCTTTTTACCTGGTTAGCACTGTTCTCCTGCACTCTCTGAGGAAGGGACAAAAGCTGTGACTCTTGGGAGAAAATTAATCAGGGAGGAAGAACTTCTCTCCCTAGGAGGCTCCGCACTTATTGAAGGTGAAACCCAGTGGCTTGATAGACAGGCATGAATAAGAGAGTTCTTTAGAGGAAAGAGAGGGAGAGAGAGAGAGATTCCTTGGAATTTGGAGGTGCTTGAAAATAGATTTTAGTAAGAATTTCCGTGAACCAAGTGCTTAGACTCCTTTAGATGTTTAAGAGATTTGCAAGTGAACGTTGAAATTCATGCCTGTGTCGACTTTGCTTCCTTAAATGTGCCATATCTTTGACTGCCAGGAGAGTAGGGTAGAGAGAAGTCACAGTTTTGAAAATATGATAACATAGTTATTGACCATCTTTATATCAGTCAGGATAAGCCACATTTTGCTGAGGAAACAGCCCCAAAAGCTCAGTGGTTTAGAAGAAAGGCTTATTCCCTGCTCTGCCCTGTATCCACCAGAGGTCAGCTGAGGGGCTCCACTCATCATTGTCACTCAGGGCAGTCACAAGCTTGAATTTCTCAGTTGTTGAGCCAAAGGGAAAAGAGACCTCTAGAAGGTCTTGTTTCAACTTAGAAGTGATACTTGTAATTTTTGCTTAAGCACTGACAGCAAGGAAGCACAATTGTATCAGATGTTCTGAAGGTACAAACTGGAAACAGCTGGCAAACAGCTCTTAATGGCCTTCACAGTCTTATTAACTAATAGAGGTGTATTTTTTTTAGTAGACTTTATTTTTTAGGGCAGTTTAAGATTCACAGCAAACTGAATGGAAGGTACAGAGATTTCCCATCTAGCCCCTGCCCCAACACATGCATAACCTGCCACATTATCAACATCCCTCACCAGAGTGGTACATTTGTTACAATTGACAAACCTGCATTGATATATCATCATCACCCATATTCCATATACCTTAGGGTTCACTCTTGGTGTACATTCTGTGGGTTTTGACAATAGTATAATGACATGTATCCACCATTTTAGTATCATACAGAATACTTCCACTGCCATAAACATCCTCTCTGCTCTGCTTATTCACCCCGCCTTCCTCTAATCCATGGCAACTACTGATCTCTTAACTGTCTCCATAGTTTTGCCTTTTCCAGAAAGTCATATAGTTTGGATCATATAGTATGTAGCCTTTTCCACTGGCTTCTTTCAGTTAGCAATATGCACTTAAGTTTCCTCCATGTATTTTCATCAATAGCTTGCTTCTTTTTATTGCTGAATAATATTCCATTGTCTGTGTGTACCATAATTTGTTTATCCATTCACCTACTGAAGGATATCTTGGTTGCTTTCAAGTTTTGGCAATTATGAACAAAGATGCTATAAACATCCATGTGCTGGCGTTTGTGTGGACGTAAATTTTCAACTCATTCAATTAAATGCCAAGGGGCTTGATTGCTGGATTGTATGGTGAATGTATGTGTAATTTTGTTAGAAACTGACAAACCATCTTCCAAAGTGACCGTACCATTTTGCGTTCCCATCAGCAATGAAAGAGAGTTCCTATTGCTCCACATCCTTCCCAGCATTTGGTGTTTTCCATGTTCTTGACGTTGGCCACTCTAATAGGTGTGTAGCTAATAGAGTTTTATTTAGAAAGATTTTATAGAGGCATCTTGGGACTTCTTAATATCCTGTGAGCTAGAAGATGTGAAGATGTATGATTCACATTATTAAATAGAGGTTGGTGCTAAAACTCAGGCTTAATGATTCTTCTAGATCAGGAGTAATTAATAATTTTTTTTGGCTTTCTGTGCTTTCTATTGCAGCCACTCAGCTATGCTTTGGTAGGACAAAAGAAGACATAGGCATTACATAAATGAGTAGGCTATGATTCAATAAAACTTTATTGACGAAACAGATGGTGGGCCAGATTTGACCATGGATTCTAGTTTACTAACTCCTGTTCCAAACACGTGGCAGAGCACATCTTGAATCCATTTCTGCTATACTCTTCTGCCTCTGTAGATAATCTTAAGGCAACAAGAGCCATATTTGTTTTGAAAACTGTGTATAAAAAAGAACCTCTTATAATTTACAGATTTCATTTGAGTTTGATACGTGGAGATGAGGCCCTAGCGCTGGGACTGCTTAGAAATAGGTTATTCCTCCTGCTAGAGCCCTCTAGTGGCTGGGGGGAGACATTGCCACAATCCCTGGGGACATGACAATTGTATTATTTTTGATTGTCTTGGTTTCTGTTTTCCAAAGCTTTAATCATTGGCCATCTGGGTTAAGAGAGAATACCGATTCCATTCGTCCTGACGGTGCTCAGAGGGGGTTGAAGATCAAGAAGAAGATTGATTTCACTATCAGGAACCCTGACTGGCTTTTCTGGAGGTTTTCCTAGAGTTTTTACTCAGCTGGTCCTCTCATCACCAGATCATCAGGTTTCTTATTAGAGGCAAAGACATTTGGATTAGCTTCAGTCACAGGTCATCAGCTTTTAAATAGTCAAAAAGCTCAATTGGCAATGAAGTGGTTTTGATGAAGTGTATTCCTTGCCCTTGAAGAGCAGAAAAATCATCCAATTAGCCACCGCCATAACGACCTGATACAGTGAGGTTTGTGCTGGAAGCAACAATGACACTGAGTGTATTTTAAAGAGTCATTATCTCTTTCTGTTTCTTAAAACTGACATTCTCTGTAAATCATATGCCATGGCTCCCTGGCAAGGATTTATAGTTTGAAAAATGCCTAGCTTTCTAGAAATAAGTGTCCTGCTGTGATAAATACCCTCTACCTGTGCTTCTGATGAATAGATCACGAGGGCCCCCTTAGGAAATGTTTTTGTGCAGTTTTGAGATGAGTGTTTATTGTGTAAAAGGAGGAGAGGAAATGTCAGATTATTTTGTAACCCTATCTTTCTTGAAATGTGTTTTTCCTCTGCCGTCTCTCCTCCCCGCTCCCTGTGTCCTTTCCCTTCTCAAGTCTCTCATTCCAAAACCCTAGAATCTCTTGTTCTGGTTGGTCATAAAATCCTTTTCCGTTCTCTGTTTTTATTTGATATAACACCCTTCATAGGAATGGGAAGATGAAATGATTTGGCATCAAATGCTTCTCTGTAAAAACTAAATCCTTGTGTTATGTGTCCTAGAGTCAGGGATATTTCTAGGGAGGGTTGGTCAAGGGACAAATGATGTGTGCACCCAAGCTGTCAACATTTTTTATATAGGTGAAATCTGGCTAAAGTGACTTGAAGGGAGAAAGAGCAATGTTACTGAAGTACAACATGGCCTTGAAGAAGGAGAGAAGGGTAGTACTGAAAGCTGGAATCAGCCATTACTTCACACATTTTTTTGATCGGCCCTGGCATGTGATTCTAACTTATGCATAGAGTCAAAGACTTTTTGAACTTTTTATGAGACTATAACAGTGTATTTATCCATCCATCCATCTGTCGACGTACCCATCCATGATTCATCCACATATCCATGCATCTATCCATCCATCTGTTCATGCAACAAATATTTCTTGAAGGGCAACTATGTGTTGGGAACTGTAGAAGTGTTAGATGACCTACCCCAGTGATCTTCAACTGCCTCACCACCAAGCTGGCATCCCCTTAATCATCTCCACTCGCCCATGACCTCATGTTTTAAAAGATTTTATCTAAAAAATGATATACATGAAGCCACAATTAATTTGCTTCCTAATTTTTATTAGTCATACCCAGCTACCATCTAGAGCCTTTGAATATCAAGAGGTCACTAGCCAAAAGCAAAGAAACTTGACACCCAATTATTACACTTGAGGGACCCTTGGAGTCAAAGCAGGGGTTATAAAATGACAGTCCTTGGACTACACTCTGACCCAGATATATGTTCTTTGGGCCAAATAATAGTTTTTAAAAGTGGAATCAGTTGCCATAAAGTTCCAGCTTTACTCACAACTGGGGAATTTGGTAACACTAGGCCCTGACCCCTACGTGGCAACATTCAGCTCAAGCTAAGCAAGAGTGCCTTTTAAAAGAATCATTTGCTCTCCAAATTTGCCACTGTCCCTGCTCAGCCAATTCACCTTCTGTCCATTGGTATTGAGTTTGTGACCATCTTCTTTTACTAATGAGGAAGCAGAGGCCTGAGAAATTAACTTATCTAAGGCTATACAATTATGAAGCCATAGACCTTGGCCTGAAACCTGAGTCTTCCCGTACAGTGCTCTGATATCTTTCTAAGTGGCTGCTCTCCTGTAAGTATTGTCCTTGCCTGGCCCCAGGGCATCACCACTGTCTCCCTCATAGCATGGTAGTTACCCAAATTTGCAGTGTTCTGTCTAATGCTCTGTATAGAGATGGTCCCTAATGGTTCCCAAGGAGTTTGAAAGAGATGATGTCCCTCTCTAAGTAAAGAATTAGAAATGACAGACTGGATTTTCCCAACATCATTTATTGAAGAGACTGTCATTTCCCCATTGTATATTCTTGCCTCCTTTGCTGTAGATTAATTGACCATACACTCATGGGTTTCTTTTTGGGCTCTTTATTCTGTTCCATTGGTTTATGTGTCTGTTTTTGTGCCAGTATCATAATATTTTGATTACAAGAGCTTTGTAGTATAGTTTGAAATCAGGGAGTGTGGTTTCTCCAGATTTTTTTCTTCTTTCTTAAGATTCTTTTGGCTATTCTGGGTCTTTTGTCATGCCATACAAATTTTAGAATTATTTGTTCTAGTTCTGTGAAAAATGACATTGGCATTTTGATAGGGATTGCATTAAATCTGTAGACTGGCTTGGGTAGTATGGACATTTTGACAATATTAATTCTTCCAATCCATGAGCGTGGTATGTCTTTCTATTTATTTGTGTCACCTTCAATTTCTTTCATCAACGTTTTATAGTTTTCAGAGTATAGGTCTTTTACCTCCTTGGTTAAATTTATTCCTATGTATTTTATTCTTTTTGATGCAAATGTAAGTGGGATTGTTTTCCTAATTTTTCTTTCTGATAGGTCATAATTAATATATATAAATATTACAAATTTCTGTATATTAATTTTGTATCCTGCAACTTTATTGAATTCAGACTGGAGACTCCCACTTCCAGTTAGGAAGTAGGAAAGCATGAGACTTTGATTTTCCCCAGCCAAGATAACATTAACAAGCTGCATAAACTACAAATCATATTTTTAAAACCTATCCTGACAGTGTAGCTTGCAAAGAAACCTAAATGTACCAAAAGTCCCGAACGTCTCTCCTAGGAGAGCTGAGACCTGCAGTTTCTTTCTCTTCTGGTGGAGTGGTGGGAGAAGGAGAGACATCCCACAGGTGGGGTGCAAGAGGAACTAGCCGAACCTTTAACAAGCTTTTAGTGCCCATGAATGGGCTAACTTGTCCGATTGGGACCCCAAACACTCCAGCTACAGAATGAGTTGCACTTTCCCACCACCCTTGGGCTCCAGGCATTCACTGACTGAAGAGGAGCAGTATGCCAAAGTCAGACAGGATGGGAGAGCTGAGTGAAATCCCTCTGAGGCACTCCAGACCTTTAACCAGCGCGGGGAAGCTCTTGACAGTGGTGAGGGACAGGACCACAGGGAGGAAAATGATCTTTTGAAGTGCAGACAGCCAGGGATGGGACTAAAGAGCAAAGAAAACTCTCTGCAGCTCAAAAAAGTTGCCAGCCAGGCTACGAAGAAAGCATAGAGAGATCTCCATAGTCTCATGGGGGCTAAGATCCCAAGCCTTGCCGAAGGGCGAGTCCTGAGAGCACTTACAAGCACTTGAAGCCAATGATGAGCAAATCTAACTAAAATTGCAACCAAGTCGCAGCAAAACCTAACCTAACTCATACTGAGAATTTTACTTTTCAGTAGAAGACAATTATATTGGTCTTTTACCAATGAGTTTAATTCTGGAGTTCATAGACCCAAGTGGGTCCAGCGGAGCCCAGTCCACCTCCTTCCCTGCCAAAATGCTCCAAGCAGTCCAGATCACTGCTGGCAAGATCCACACCTCTTTCTACAATTAATGTCCACTGATAATTTGCATTCATCCTTGGGATGCTGTACACTTTTGTACTGTGTGTGATAGCATGCTAAAGGAAGATCAGTAAGAGAATGTTCCTCTTTGACAAAAAATATTCAAGATAGGCAGAAGGGAAAAACATAGCTAACTCTATAATTATTTGACCTCACCTAATTTATTAGAAAAGCATATCTTTAGAGAATTGTTAGCTCTTAAAAAAGAATTCAGCTAATCATTAGCCTTTACTTCTAAATGTCTCATTAGAGACACTATTAATCTTAGCAGAACAGCTCCTGGTGCAAGATTTAAAGGATAGAAAATCATTAATTTCCATTACCAAACAAGATTTTTGCCCGAAACAAATGTCCAACGGCAGATTTGAGGGGAAGAAAATTCTATTTAATTGGTCTTAGTGTCTTCCTGAAGACCTGATCACTAAGTGGTTTCTTCCTCAGTGAGTCGGGGGACTCAGGAGACTTCAGTGCTGTCGGGTCTCCATCTTTTCTCCATTGGTTTTGAACCCTTTCCTTTCTCTGAACATTTGCATTAGTCTTTCTCTGTGTCTGACTTTTTAGATTAGTCTTTTAAATGCTTAGCTGTTGGACATCTGCAGTTAAACCCAAAGCAAACGATACCAATTTGAGGATTTATTTGAGAGGCCTTTGCTTTGCTGTAAATATCTCGACATGCTTCCTGACATTTCCTCCACCATTGTATTTCTGATTTCAGTCATGTGCATGGCCAGCAAGGAAACAAATGCTATTCTGAGGGTGGGGGGGGAGCATACTCTGTGCCAGGCACTAGTCTAATGATCTATTAACTGCCTACTCTTTACACCAAATCTGGGAGCTAGGTACTGCTTTTCATCCTCATTTTATGGAATCAGAGAGACATAGCTTCACTTGTTCTCTATTCCTGTGTTCAGTTCCTAGGTCAGGGTTCAGCAAACTTTTGCTGTGCTAGGCCAGTTAGTAAATATTTTAGGCTTTGCAGAACGTACAGCCTCTGCTGCAACTGCTCAGTTTTGCCATTGTGGCATGACAGCATCCATAGACAGGACACAAACCAAAGGGCGTGGCTGTGTTCCGATAACATTTATTGACACTGAAATCTGAATATTATGTAATTTTCATGGGTCATGAGATATGATTCTTCGTTTGATTGGTTTAAACCATTTAAACATGGAAAGATCATTCTTAGCTTGAGGGCTGTACAAAAACAGGCGGCAGTATGGATTTAGCCCGCAGGCTTTAGTGTGGGGAATCTCTGACCTAGATTAAAATTGAGACACCGCTGCTCTCTAATCAGGTCTAAATATCAGTCATCTGGAATGGCTTGCTTCATCATGGATAAGGTGCAATGTTTAGAATTTGGAAAATGCTTTCTATAAGAACTTATAGAAACCACGTCATTTAGCAGTGCTCTGCCGTGGCGTCCGGGAGGGCAGGCAGACAGCTCTGGACCATATCGTGTTGGGACTGATGAAGGTGCAGGCACTGAGCAATGCTTTAGAGCCAGGCACACGTGGATCTGCACCTCACTTCTGCACTTACTAGCAGTGTAACCTTGAGGAAGTTACTTTCCTTCTTTGAGTATCAGAATCCTCACCTGTAAAATGAGGATAAGAATTCCTCCTCTATGAATATTAAGTGAAAAAATATGTTTAGTGCTTGGCAACATAAACAATTGTATATTCCTCAGAAAAGTATGGTTTAGTAAAAGATAGTTCTGCATGCTTAGCCATCATATTTGTCAAAATCAAATTTGTTTAGTTCAGCAGTGCTTTTAGACTGTATACTATTCATCCAATAATTCTTTTATTAAGAGGGCAGGAATTTGTTTCTCTTTCAATCATTGTAAATATATAATACATAAAAGAGTATATACAATATATGTAAAACTTAAAGAATGGCTGAAAACACCCATGACCCGCTAATTCTACTTATGAATTAGAATACGGCCAGCTGCTCTGATGTCTCCCATGTGCCTCTCCCAGTTCGCCTCCCTCCCTCCTCTGCACTATTCTGAATTGGGAGTTACTCATTATCCTGTTTTGCTTTTATAAATGTACTTCATATGTATCACTAAATAACGCATTGCTTGGTTTTTGCTTCTTTTGACTTTCATATAAATGGAATCATACTACTCTATTTTTGTACCTCGCTTTTTCCCCATCAACACTATGTTTTTGAGGTTCTTCCACACTGATGCACATAGCCATAGATGTTCATTTTTGCTTCTGTGTAATTAGTTTTCTATCCTATAACATGTTGCATTTTATGTATCCATTCTGTTGATGGACATTTGGGCTGTTTCTAGGTTTTTGCTATTACAAAGAAAGTTGTTATGGCTTCTTGAATAATTCTGGTGGGAACATATGTAACAGAGTGCCCAGTCTAGGTACAAACCTAAGTGTGGAATTTCTGGGCCATAGGGTTTGCACAACTTCAGCTTTTCTAGAACATGGTAGCTTGTTTGCTAAAGGGGTTGCTCCAGCTTACTTTCACACCAACAATATATGAGGCTTCCCAGTGCTTCACAGCCTTTTTTCTTTCTTTTCCTTTTTTCTTAAACTCTTAAGAATTGAAATATAACACAGATACAGAAAAGTATGCAAAATGTAAATGTAAAGCTCAGTGAATTATTATGAAGCAAGCATGAATGTATCCACCACCCAGGTCATAGAGAGAACTGGTAACACCTCAGAAGCCCCTGTTATGCCCCTTCTCAATATTAACCTTCTCCCTCCTCCCCAAAGGTAATCACATCTCTGACTTTTTTTTTTTTTGAGGAAGATTAGCCCCGAGCTAACATCTGCCAATCCTGCTCTTTTTTCTGAGGAAGACTGGCCCTGAGCTAACACCCGTGCCCATCGTCCTCCACTTTATATGTGGGATGCTACCACAGCATGGCTTGCCACACGGTGCCATGTCTGCACCCGGGATCCAAACCCCAGTGAACCGCAGGCTGCCAAAGTGGAACGTGTGCACTTAACCACTGCCCCACTGGACTGGCCCCCACATCTCTGACTTTTAACACTTTAGTTTTGTTTTGCTCATTTTAAAAGCCGTGTAAATGGATTTCATTCAGTGTGTATTCATTTATATCTTCCTTCTTTTGTTCAGTTTTCCTTTGGTGATAGTCACCCATCTTGTGACATTTATTTTCCTAGGTGTATAGTATTCCATTGTGTATCCGTTCTACTGTTGATAGACCTTTGAGTTCTTCCTATTTTTTGCTATTACAAATGGCACTATGAAAATTCAATATATTTCTTGGTGCAACATATACTAGTTTTGTTGCATATATAATTATGAATGGAATTGCTGTATTATAGGGTAAACATGTTCAATTTTAGTAGATAATGCCAGTTTTCCAGATAGTTCTACCAAATTGCTCTCCCACCATCAGTATATGAGAGTTGCTTTTGCTGAACATCCTCATGAGTGCTTGGTCCTGTTTTTTAAATTTTAGCTATTGGATGTATAAGTGATGTCTCATAGCTTTAATTTGCATTTTCTTGATCATAAAGAAATTAAGCACATTTTCATGTGGTTGTTGGCTATTTGGATATCTTATTTTGTGAAATGCCTGTTCAAGTCTTGTGCCAATTTTTCTTCTGGGTTATCTCTTTTTTTTAATTTATTATTTATTGATTTACAAGGTTTTTTCAAAATTCTATATAGGAGTCATTTTTTTGATTGTACATGTTGCTGAGATCTTTTCCCAAACTAGGGCTTGCCTTTTCACACCCTGTATGATATTTCCTGATGGGCAGAGAGGTCTTTGAGTTCAATGGTGCATCCTTTGGAGCTGTGCAGCACCACACCCTACTGTCATCTGGGGTCGAGTGTTGCAATTAGAAATCAGATGTCCATCAGAGTTACTAAGGATAAGGAAGTGGTCAGAAAGAGACCACCTGGGCAAGCAAAACTTATCTTCCAATGTGAACTTCCAAATTATAACCTTTCACATTTAACTTTTCCCAGACTGAATAGAAAAGAAGGGTGTGCTTCAAAACCAAACTTGAATTTTAAGAACAATGTGTAGCTTGTATAAAGGTGCTGACAATTTAACCACTAAGGAGAAAGGCCAACTCTCAGGAACAGAGGAGCTCTTATTGGTGTGGACAGAGTGAGGGCCTTTCATGTCAAGTGGGAGAGCTATCCTGGGAGCTAAGCTCATGGCCTGTGGCTGTGGGAGGCACTGGGCTGCTTTGGCCCCAGTCCTGGTTCACTTTGGCCTCAGTCTGGGTCATTAGGCTGTGTTGAGGGCCACCAGAGTGGGGTCCCCCTTAGTAACATGCTGGATAGCTCCACTTCGTGCTTTGTCCCTAGTCAGGGGGGTGAGATGAGTGTATGAGTGAGTGAGGCAGAGAGAGAGAGAAAGCACCCCAAATTTGGATTCAATAATTATCTTGATTTTCTGGTGAAAGGTAAGCTATCACTTTAAGAACTTATGAGAGAGCTATGGAGAGAGAAATACTTATATGTATTGAGAAAACTTTCAAAAAATCCCTTTCTCCTCCCCTGTCAATATAGTTGGTGACGTTTTTGAATCTATTGCTACTTTATCAAGAAGAGGAATAATTATAATGACTGTGACTTGAAAAAAAGAATCAAAGATAGGAGTTGTTGGATTGAAAGGGCCCATACAGTGCTGATCAGGATGAATAAACACAGATACTCCCTTTACATAAATCACAGTGAAATTTCAGAACACTAAGACTAAAGAGGAAATTTGGAAAGGCTTTTAGACTTTGTTTTCCTAAAGCAAGTGTTTGAGTAAATCCCTCAGGAATATATTCTGTAAAAGGTGAATTTAAAAATTATCTCTTCTATTAAAAGATAAAGGTAGTGTATGTGGCTACCTTCCATTTCTTCTCCAAGTCCCTATGGATTATAGAAAAAGTATTAGAAAGCAGATACAAGAAAGAATGTCATCTTTGGATCAGAAGTCCTGCAGTGTCTCTGGAACACAGGAAACAGGTGGAGGGAATCTGGGTCACACACTTGTATAGGATGGGAGTGGTCCTGGGTGCTTCAGGCAACAGATACACAGATTGGCCATCATGGTGAGTGGACAACTGTGTTTGGAACAGTTGGCAGCTTTGACCCCTTCCTCTGGTTCCTTGTGCTGAGTCGTGGGCAGTAGCAGGCCTCAGCTGGAGGGACTTTGTGTGTGGGCAACACCCAGAAGGAACTAGAACCTTCAGCCTGAAATCAAGTTGTTAACACATGCTCTTCCCATATGGCATGTCCTACCCTACCCTACAATCTCTGGAGGCCACTGCATGAAACAAATAACATCAGATTCCAAGATGAGCATCTAAACAAGAATCATGAAACACAGAAATATCAGCTTAGTGAATGAGAGACTCTGACTCAGCAAACCAAGGACCATCACCAAGAAAGCAGCTTAAGGAGCAAACAGGATTGAACTTTGTTTCTTTTCAAGTGGATTTCCTCAGAGGAATCAGCAGATTTTATTCCATAAAATAAGAACAGGCAGCGATTCCAAGAGCCAAATAGATAATACATTGGAAATGAAATAATTGATGTTAAAAAATAAACTCATAAATGGGATGAAAGCAGGATGCACACAGCTGAAGAATAAATTAGCAATTGGAGGTTTGAATTAAGAAGTACTTCAGAATATAATACAAAAGACAGATGTAAAGAATGAAACAGAGGTCAAAAGACATGGAGGATAGACCTAGAAGCATCACAATCCATTTACTGGGGCCTCTCAAAGGAGAGACGAGAGATTGTGGTTGGAGTGATGGAGGAGGTTGGGAGCAGAAGAAAAGAATCAAAGACACGGCCAAAGAAAGATGGGAGTTCCTGGTTTGAAAGGGTCCCCGCAGTGCTGATCAGGGTGAATAAATAAAGATGCTCCTTAGACATAGAAGAGTGAAATTTCAGTCCACTCAGGTAACCGAAGATCCCAAAAGGCTTTAGGGAGAAGGTAGATGGGATCCTATTTTGATTTAGAGGCATGATGACTCTTAGCTGTCTTGAGGGGGTGGAGATAGGAGAATCTGTCTTTGGGGAGAAGCTTGGGTAGAAATAGAGTTGATATTGCAATATAGTTTTACATTTTGAAAATAAAAATGAATTGTGTTTTCCTTAGCAAACTCTTCTTGGTTGTTAGAGTTACATAGTTCTCTTTGGGGAATAGTTGAGATTCTCTAAGATACACGTGGGATATTAATGTTGGTCAAAGCAGAGTCTGACATGCTGCACAGTCCTGGTTTGGACGTTAGCTCAAAAGGCCTTCACTACCATCTCTATTTGTAGTCTCTGCCAGCCCCCGCCAAGACCAGGACCTTGTTTACCACCCTGGAGGACAGTGCTGGGACTAATGGCTGAGATTTCCTTTCAAAATCCAGGGCTTTTCAATGGAATGGTTGACAGTTCTTCCTACCCCGACGGTTCTGTTTTGGGCTTGTTGACGGAGTAACAGGATTGCCCACTTTCTACCCTGAGCAAGAAGGAAATGCTGTCTACCCTGGATCATCTTTTTAAATCAGTAGGAAAGAACAGATGCTGTATTTTATTTCATATTAAGATTGAATTTGCAAGCGCCTACTAATTGGTAACTTGATAACCTTGATTAACTGTACAGGTCACTGGAGTCCTCAGAGTACATGTGAGTTTATTATGGAACAATTAACCAGGGAACATGAGCTCAGATTCCGTAGCAAAGGGCTCCTTGTGGTGAGAAATAATGATTAGCCTTACTGATTACTATTCATATAGGGATTTCTCTCTTTATTTAGTTTAGGATGTCACATTTTATTGAAGGAAGGAACACCATGTTTCTATTATTTTTTGTATTAACACCCTAAACTTTTCTTATGTGATTTTAGAGGCCAGAGCCCACCAGTTGCTGAATTTAACTTACTCCTGAAAGCTCACACTTTGGAAACCTATGGGGTGGATCCCCACCCATGCAAGGTAACTGCCCCTCACAGCAGGTCAACATTTAATCATTGTTTTGCCCAAAAGAGAGTTAATTGGTGTGCAGGCCTGGAAGACCCCTCCTATGACATTTCCCCAGTCTGACCCTCTGCCCCTAATTGGAAGGGATGACAGTAGGCTGCAGTCTCATGTTTTGGCAGTTAATTCTCTCCATGAGGGTCTTCCAGTTGCTTGCTAATTGCTTGTAGTCGCCGCGTTTTCCTAAATTAACCTACATGGATTAATTTATCAAGTGGATGGTTTTACCCCTGAGAAGTTACAAGATCCTAACAGATTTATTCTCCAGGCCATTACCAGCAAGAATGCAGTCTTAAAAAAATAAGTGCAAGAAGAAAGGAAAGATTTAAAGCTGTATTTTGACATTAGGAGTATTTGTTTTTCTGTTTTCCTTCACTCATATTGTTTGACAGTATTTCTACCAAACGTGAAACCAGTCACATGTCTTGGAATCACCTGGGCCCCACCCCAGCTACTAAGAGTCACTGGGGGTGCAGCTGGATAATCAACCTTTTTAACCAGCTCCCAAGGTGATGCTCGTGCACAAATTTTCCAGAAATATTTTATAAAAACAATGTTCTCCTTTCCATGTCCTAAACTATGCATCAACCAGACACTAACCTGAATCCTAAACTAAGCAATTATATCAGCCAGGCTCTTAAAAGTAAGTTTTGAGTCATACCGGAACATTTCTTTACCCAGATGGGACCAGCTAATAGGATTTGGTAAAGTATTCATCCTCCAGCTCGCAACTCAGGCTGCTCATTGGAAGCACCTGGGGAGCTTCAGAAACTCCTTCTGCCCAATTACAGCAGGATCTGTGGGGGCGCAGACCAGGCTCTGCAGATGATTCCAACGTGCAGCGGAGGCAGGGCCAGTGGTACTTGCCCACGTGGGTATGTGCATCTTCCTGCTCTGCCCACACAATTGTTTATTTTATTTTATTTTCATTGGCCTAATTTATTTTTTTCTTGAGTGATTTTTATTTACTTATTTTCTTTGTTGAGTTCTAGTTGACATACCATATTATATTAGTTTCAGGTGTAAAACCACATAATTATTTTAGAAGGTTTGCCAGATACCGCTTCCTAGTAGTGGTATCAATCAGATTATTCCATTTAGTGAATTCGATTTTATCCGCAAATTTGAGCCTCTCTGTTTATTTTACTTATTGCTTGGAGACTGATTTGATTTTTCTTCTTGTTGTTCCTTTGCCTTTACTTAACTTATCAATGCTTAATTTTCTTGGTCAAAGTTGGAAGCAGGTAGGCCTTTCTGGACATATCTTTAAATTAAAATTGCCAGAAATCCTGTGTGGCTTTGAATCAAGTTACAGCAGAAGCTCAGGGCTTTGGTTTCACAGCATCTTTGGTTCCAGAGCTAATGGCCGCCAAGAACAGTTTGCCCACATTACAGGGCTGATCTGAGAACTCCAGTGGCCCCCGAAGGTACTTGGAAGTAGACATGGTAGTTTGAGACTAATCTATATTTTTCCCAGGAGGTTCCTGGTGAGGCAGAAGGTCTGTTCCTCAGAGGGAAAGCTACACATTCCTGGACCTCTCCCAGAGTCTGGAAGTTCCGTCCTTAAAAGTCCCAGCTCAGAAACTTAGTTTATTGCTACAGTCATTGGGATTAATCTGAAATTAACCCAGGGTGACGTGAATAAGCATACCATTTATCATTTATTTTCCTCAAACCCAATAAGTTTTTATTTCTATTTTTTCAGGATTCAACAGGCACAACAACATTTTTAGGATTCACTGCTGCAGGCTTTGTGGTATTCCAGGGAAATAAGAGAATCCATTTGGTAAAATGGTGAGTACTTCTTGGAATACTGACTTACCATTTTTCTTAATCTTGTTTTTCTTTCTCCACCTTTGACTTTTTTTGGGGAAACATCAGGTAGAATGCCTAGTGCCCATTTCTTTGCCTTCAAGCTTCATTTTAAAAGGATTTATCACCTATAGATGAAACCCAATCTAGGCTGCCCTATCTTAGTGGAGAATTGGATTTTTCAAGCTCAGGAGTCAACCCAGGAGACCTGGGATGTATCCTGGGCTCAGGGGCTCTGCCTCCAGAGAAGGTTTCCAGTGTTTCCTCACCAATAGCTTCTGCTTTGGCCGGAGGGGTGACCATGGAGTGCGTCAGGGTGGGTAAAGGTGAAAAACCTCATGGGCAAGTCAAGACCCACTCTCTCCCACTGACTTCTCTACTTTCTCCTCTGTTGAGTCTTTGGTGCTAACTCATGCTTTGTTATCCAGTGTATCAGTGAAGATGCATTTTGTTCAAAGGATCAGGAATGTCTACTCACAATGGTTTACAACTAAGAGGACTGATTATCTTACACAACAAAAGTTCCAGAGATCAGGCAGTTCCACGGTCCATTAACTTAACTGCCCAACAACACCATGAAGGATTTGGGTTTCTTCATTTTCTTCTCTGCCATCCCAGGGTGGTGTCTTTTGTCCCCAGGCTGGTGCTCATAAGATGGCCATGCATGCAACTCTGGCCATCACATCTTCCCACAGCAACTCCCAGAGCCTGGAGGAGAGCAGCCCCTTCCTATGTATCTCCTATTAAAACATGGATAACTTTTTCGGAAACCCTGTAGGGATTTCTTGTGTATCTAATTGGGCAGGATTAGGTCACATGCACCTACACAAACCAATCCTTCCAAGAAGAATTGGAACTCCATTACTGGGTTGGTTAAATCCAGATTCATCCTCTTGAGTCTGGGAAGAGTAATCTGCATGACCTCAAGGAAGAATAAAGTCTAGGCTGTGTCAGTAAAGAAGTGGGACGATGGAGTGAAGTAGGTAACCAGCAGTTCCCACTATGTCCAATCAAGGAACAAAGTGGTTTTGTCAAGAGTAAAGAAGGCTGAACATTATATGTGGAATATTGTAAAGGCTCAGTCTTGTTCATACCTTCAGCTTCATTCACTTCCTTCTCTGATGGCCCCTGACAGGTTTGTCACCTCTGTTGTGTCTCACTGGGTAGTGGGCTCACTCCTTTGGCCTCAACCCTTAGGTCTGACATTCTTCTTGATGGGCCCGTGGGCATCCATCCTCTGTCCTGGGTTGGAAATGCTCTCTTGCACTAAACTGAACCTCAGTTTCCTGGTTCTTTTAGCTTCAGGATTTCTTCCAGCACCTCTTTATCAAGTCCTCCCCCACCCCTGCTTGGCACTCTCCTCTTAGCACTTGCACACTTGCCTTCCTTTCAAACCTTCTCTACTAGCATCAGTCAACTAATGTCCACTCTGCTCCCTATGTCTCCTGCTCTTGTTTATGATCAGTCTATCATTGCCTTTTACTCAATTCATACTTTGAACTCCCCTCTGTGCCCACTTCTTCTCTTATTCTACAATTAGCACTCTCAAAACTCTTGTCTACCTTTAATAAATCACTTAACTTCTGAGTCTCAGTGTACTCATTCATAAAATGGGGATTGATTATATCTGACTGCCTTAGAGGGAGGGAAGGAGATGGGGGAAAGGCAAATGAAATAGTGTGTGTGAGTGATGTGATTCGTGAACTGTGACATTATATACATGTAACGTGCTGGTGTTACCCAATTTTCTTCTCTGTATTTCAGCACCTTGTAGAGAAGCTCTAAGTTAGTCACTCTTCCGTCCATTCCAGAATACGTTTCCTAAGGATTCCTATAGACTTTGGGGAGTATAAGTAATTCTAGGACTTCCCTCATCCTACCCTATGGCTACAAAAGTCTTAGGGATCCTAAGGGTGTTAGATCCTCAGGTGTCTAAATTGCTTGAGCTCTGGAGTAGTTAGGTTAGAACCTGACTTGTCTCAAGTGCAGATTAATTGCAAGTCTCTCCCCTTTGGGCTTCAGTTTCTTCCTGGGTCCAGGAAGAGTTGACTGAGATGGACAATCCCCTGCTTGTTTCTGGTTTCTATGTCTTGATGTTCCTGGTGGGCTCCTGATGTCATCCCCATCCTTTCCAGCCTCTGCTTAGGCACATGTATTTATAGCAGCCATGTACATGTTACTAAAACAAATTTTCTTCCCACGTTAATCCTAGATTTTTTTTTTAACATCCATTGAGCTTTGTCACTCTCACAAATCCTCTCCTAAGTTAAAACAGCTTAATGTGCCCTCACTGTTCTTTTTCCCCCAGGAAAAACACAGGGGCACACATGACTGTCCTTGGAATTAGATCAAAGGAATAAAAATAGAATTCTCTCCTCTCTTTACACATATGTTCTCACCAAGGAGGTGACCCAGGGTCTACATTTCAGGCAGATTTTAATCCAACAGCTCCTTAAGATGGAAACTAAAGTCACTCTTTTGACTATAATTCATCAAGTTGTTCTCACAGTTTTGAGCATCTCAATATCTAACAACACTATTCTTTATAAACAGGGAGAGCAGAAATGAAAATTTTGCACTGTGGTGTGTGTGTGTTTCTTGGACATGGATGTAAAAGAATGAAGGAGACAGATCTTGTGAATCCGTGTGATTTCATTAACTGAGTCTGAAAGAACCACATTCTTCCTGCCTTGAAAATTGAGCCTGCCAATTAATATTGTTTTGGACATTAATGTTCATGAAACCTCTAGAGCTCCTGGAAGAAAGGTGCAGCTTAACTGTAAAAAATGGAATAAATAATTCTGGGCTGCCTACGGATCCTCCCTTGGGAAGAAAATTGCCGTATAGTTCTCTCAGGGGCTTTCGCTGCTCGTTAGGCCTTCACGGATGATGAGATAATATCTTGTTTCACTGCAGTCTGTGTTGGCATTTGTGAGTCAGCCGGATTCCTACGGGAAGGCCAGGTACTTTGGTTAGCTGCCACTGTTTTTTTCCTTCTTACCCAAAGAGATTTTCTTTTCTTAGGCCCGATGTCTGCAAGTTGAAGTTTGAAGGAAAGACTTTTTATGTGATTGGCACCCAGAAGGAGGTCAGATACCACTTTTCTAACTACCTGTTTTAGTGTGCGTATGTGTAAGTGTGTGTGCATGAGAGAGATTCAAGCATAAAATGTGCCGTTAATATTGTAGCTTTAAAGTTTGTGATGATCATGGAAGCTATATGCAGAAAACAGTTTAGAGGTAAACAAACACTGAGTTTGTACCTTTAAGAATAAATCATAGCAATGCTGACCATCTACCCCCATGTGAAAAATAGACTGGATAGATTGCAGAAATGAAAATGGAACCTCCCTCTCCTCTGTAATTTGCCAAAATACAGATTTATGAAACAGGTGAAGAGTACTTACAAAGCTAGATATCAACCAGCGCTGGTTAGAGTTTATAAACAAAGCCTGTGAGTCCTGGGAATCTTAAGATAATAGATAGATACAGATACAGATAGACACAGGTTGGGTTCTTCGGGAATGTATTCGGTTAGAGGCCATTATTGAAACATTGAGCCTCAGAGCTACGTCTGAAAGCTTGCTGATTTTCTTGACCCTAGTTTTCAGTTCAATAGACAGTTATTCAAGGATGCAAATAGTTTTTAAACTAATTCAAGTCTGATTGAGGGGTAGGCGATGCCTGGAGCGTCAAGAGGCATTACGAGGCTGCTTTTATTAGAAATAGGGCCTAGATAGATTAGTGATGTCTGCGCAGGGTGAAGGGGGCGGGATACCACTTTAACAACACCTTTAGGAACATAGTAATGCATTAGTGACTTCAAATCTGTTTGCTAGGTGGGATGCAAATAGGTAAATATCTAAAGGAAAAACAGGAAAAACGTAAACTGTGTTTAACATGCCTTTTCTTGTTCTGTTATTTTTTTTACTAGAAAAAAGCCATGTTGGCATTCCATACTTCAACACCAGCTGCCTGCAAACATCTTTGGAAGTGCGGGGTGGAGAACCAGGCCTTTTATAAGTAAGTAGCTTTTATTTATTTAATCATAGGTTTTAAAAGCACCCATGGAACTCTATGTTTTGCAAATAGGTGCATCCTCATTTCTTTTAATATAGTCCTTTTTGTTGTATTTAAGTGAATTATAAATTTGGTGCATTGTTCAGGGTGACTCCCAACCACTGTTGGCCTCACCAAGTCCTGAGCTCCATGGTGGGGGTGTCCCATAGAATTGCTGTGGGCTCTTTTTGCTTTTTTCCAATGTTGCTGTTTCCGTTCAACATGTCACAGGATCTCATTTTCGTCGACTGCCCCCCTGAGAAGCAGACCTTGAGAAGAGTTTGGAGCAAGAAGTTTCTTTGGGATGTGGTCCCTGAGTGTACCAATGGGGGTGTGGGGAAGGGAGATGGGAAGCAAGCAACGCAGAGTGTGTCATTGAGCAGGTCATTCCTGTGGGCAGCTGGGCTCAGTTCTGCTGGAGAACCCTAGAAGACACTAGAATATGCCTCAAAGTTCTCCCCTAGACCAGCAAAGAGGCTGGGCTGTTTATGTACCAATTCCCCATTCATTTTGGTTGTAGGCCACTTTAGAGGGCAGAGTTCATATTCTCTGGCATGTCTGGTTTACTCTGAGTGTGGGTTGAATGTGTTTTTACAACGAGAAAAAGAAACCTTTGGCAGAGAGTCACACATGTTCATAAGTAAGAAGCCTTCAGTATATGGAGATGACAGCCAAAGGTTTATGGGTGGAATGCCATCAGAGTCTAGGATCATAGAAAGTCAGTGCTGGACAGGACTTCAGAAACCATTCATAAAGCTCTCAGATTTCAAAAGAGTTTCAAATTTAGGATCTTTCCACTGAGTCTCAGCTTCTCCCCTTTGAGACATACTTATTGATTGGAAGAGCAGTGGTGATGGACGCAGTTAAGAACCTTGCCCAGCCCTGCCCAGTGTATCAGCACCACTGACCCCTGGAGCTCATCCTGGTGGCTATTGCTCCACATCCCCCAACACTGAGATTCTATCTTACTCATTAGACTCACCTCCCTGAAAATGCTGAGTCTCTGAACCTCCTGGGGTTTGGCTGATGAGGACCATCAAGAGAATAATGACTTAGACAATGATTTTCAGCCACAGAGCTCTTTTCCTTAAACAGAATTGTAGGTAAAGTCTAATAGATAATAGAGAAGGGAATAGAAAAGCTGTGCTTGTTAATAGGGACCAGAGTTGGGACTGGGGACTGGAGACCCTTCACCCGTTACTGTTCCTCAGGAACGTGGGTGACCAGTTGTCCTGTTTGCCTGGAACTTTCCCAGGTTTAGTATTGAGAGCCCCATGTCCTGAGAAAGCCCTCAGTCACGGGCAAACCCTGTATCAAGAGCATAATTTGAAAACCTCTTCATGAGATGATCCACAAAATACTGCGCTTCTAGGAATGATGAGGTGTATCAGCAGACCCTCCCACAACCACCTGCACCTCAGGGCATCTGTGGGTCCCCTGGGGTAGCTGGGGACTGGCTGAAAAAGGATACCTGATGGCCTCTGAAAAATCAGCATGTCTAGACCTCTCCTTGACATGAAGCTGAGACAGAGAAAGCAGAGGGTTTGGTGCTCTTAGTCTGTAGGTGGAGCCTGCACATTTTTTATTTTTGTTTTTAATTACTTTGTAAATTGAGATAATACTCATATACCATAAAATTTACCTTAAAAGTACAATTCACAAAGTTATGCAACTGTCACACTATCTAATTCCAGAACATTTTATCACCCTGAAAAGAAACCCTGTATCCAGTAGTGGTCACTCCCTATTCGACC
The DNA here is from genome assembly GCF_021613505.1 of Equus quagga. NCBI lineage: Eukaryota > Metazoa > Chordata > Mammalia > Perissodactyla > Equidae > Equus > Equus quagga. The sequence continues at coordinate 90,268,045 of NC_060272.1, forward strand.
CACTCCCCGACCTTGGCAGCCACTCATCTACTTTCTGTATTTATACATTTCATATATTCTGAATATTTCATAAAAATGGAATCATAAACTATATGGCCTTTTGTGCCTGGCTTCTGTCTCTTAAGGTAATGTTTTCAAGGTTCGTCCATGTTGTAGCATGTATCAGTACTTCATTTCTTTTTATGACTGAATAATATTCCATTGTTTGAATATGCTGCATTTTGTTGATCTATTCATCAGTTGATGGACATTGGGTTGTTCCCTCTTTTTATCTGCTGTGAATAGTACTGCTGTGAATATCCATATAAAAGTTTTTCTATGGACTATTCTCTTAGGTTTATACCTAGGAGTGGAATTTCTGGGTCATAGGGTAAGTTTCTATTTAACTTTTTGAGAAACTGACCAACTGTTCTTGGAGCCTAAGCTTTTGGAACTCTTCTGTTCCTCCTTTAATGAAATCATCTGGCTCCTGTCAAAGGATAACGTAGAGATGTTTAGTTAGTTATTTTGAATGAGTATTTTCTCACAAATGAGGGGGCTAGTAGATGGAGTCTAGAAACAAGGTAAAAGCAAGATATAGCATGACATTATTTTATTGTAGATTTTTATGTCATGTCTGTACTAGATTTGATCTCTCTGAGGGTAGGAGCTAGGTTCTGTTTATCTCTGTATTTCCTAAAGACCCCAGGCATTCACGAAATATTTTCTGGATCAAAGCACTCAGGCATGGTTCCTGTCCTCTGGAGATTTGTCCCCTGCAGTTGTCTGTGGCTGCTTCAGAAGACCCAGATAGTTTAGCTGTGAGCACAAGGGGCACTGCAGAGAGTTAACTGAGTCCTTGCATCAGCACCTCTGCTTTGGTTAGGCTGGGCTACCCCGTCTCTCTCATTAGGACTTTTAACCCCTAATGTTTGTGCTGATCTGAGATTTACCAGAATCTTTTCTTCCTGCATTATCTCATAACCATACCTGTTCCTTAGGAAAAAGGAAAGATACCACTTGTTCTGACCCAGCTGTGTGACCTTGCACAAGTCCCTGGCCTCAGCCTCTCATCTGCAGAGTGGAGGGGACTGGAACTCAGCCAGGACTGGCTTGCCTCACTGTGGCCTGGCATTACCCACTGTGGGTTTCTGAAGCCAATGGGCTTGGGTTCGAGTCTTGACTCTTCACTTACTAGAAGTATAGCCTGGAACAAAGCACTTAAACTCTTTGAGCCTGATCTGTATATTTTTGTGTGTAACATGTGACTGTTTAATACCTGCCTGCAGTGTTTAGTTCTGCCTGGAGCACTGACCATCAGTGAGTGGTGGCTGCTATGACCACGCCTACTAACACCTCCATTATTGAAAGCTTTTTGAGTGCCGGTTGGTTGCAGAGCCAGTCCCTTGATTCTGAAGGGCTCCGGTTCTGTTAAGCTCGGGGATGGGTGCCTGCTTCCTCCGCTGCCCCATCCCTTTCCTAGCAGAGGTCCTAGACCTGCTTCCAGCTCGTTCTGACTGGCACTGCATCTTAATGGTTTTGGCTGGCAGAGCAAGGCCCTGATATTGTTTCCTGAGTTGGAGGTGGTTTGCTCCCTCCTTTTCTACTTCACTTGCCATGGGAACGGCTGCCTGGTGCCTGGGAATTCCCTAGTGTGCTTTTAAGACATGAATGTGCTGCTGGTTGTCAGCTGGCTCCGGGCCACCGATCAGGTTGGAAAGCCCTGGCTCTGAGATCTGCTGCCTGGGAATGAAGCCCAGCAGCAGAAACTCTGATTTCCCCTCCTGCTCCAAACCCCAGGGGATCCTTGATGCAGACTCAGTCACCGTTTCAGAGCTTCCTTTATGCCATGTGTTTTCTAGGCGCTGCCACCCCAGGGCACTGGAGCTTGCCCTTTCTGGGCGCTGGTTCACCCAAAGCACACTGGATACCCTGCAGGGTTCAGGGGCTCACTGGTGTTTCCATTTGATGAATCTTTATCTCACTTGCTTTACACGTGCACTATGCTGGGCACTGGGGACACGGTGGAGGCTCAGATGACGCTCACTGTCCCCAACTTTGTATGGAATTGTGTGCAGGGGATAAAGGCAGTCACTAATAAATTTCATATCTGGAGTTTGGTGTGCATTTGAGCAGAGGGACAACATCACACTTGGTAGATCAGGACCAGAGCAGCTCCCTAAACCAGTGAGCACACTTCACTGAGCACATCAATGACCTGGAGATCTTGTTAGAATGTGGGTTGTGGTCCAGTGGGTCTGGGTGGGCATGAGAGCCCACATTTATAATAAGCTCCCTGGCAATGCTGTGCTGCAGGCCCAGGACCACACTTTGAGTAATGAGGTTCTAAACCGGAAGTTCTCAGCCCTGACTGCACATTAGAACCACCTGGGGGAGCTTCTGAAAAATACCAAGACTGTGGACCCTACCCCAGACCCTATTAAATCAGAATCTGGGTCCTGACAAAAGCTCGTACACAAATGTCCACAGCAGAATTATTCTTAGTACCTAAAAGGTGGAAACATCCCAAATGCCCAACTGATGAATGGATAAAAGAAAGTGGCATATCCGTACAATAGGATATTATTCCACCATAAAAATACGTGAAGTGCTGATACACACCACAACAAAGATGGACCTTGAAAACATTACGCTAAGCGAAAGAAGCCAGGCACATAATATCACATCTTGTATGATTTCATTTATTTGAAACATCCAGAATATGCAAATATTTAGAGATGGAAAGTAGATTAGTAGTTGTCTAGGATTAGGAGTGGGGAAGATAAGGAGGGGAAATAGAGACTGATTGCCAATAGGTATGGGGGTTCTTTTGGAGTGATGAAAATGTTTTCTGATGATTTTTTTTACTTTATGAAGCATACTGAAAACTACTGAAGTGTACAATCTAAGAGGGTGAATTTTTTTTTAAAAGATTGGCACCTGAGCTATAACATCTGTTGCCAATCTTCCTTTTTTTTTCCTCCCCAAAGCCCCCCAGTACATAGTTGTAAATTCTAGTTGCAGGTCCTTCTGGCTCTGCTCTGTGGGACGCCGCCTCAGCATGGCTTGATGAGCAGTGTTAGGTCCATGCCCAGGATCCCAACTGGTGAAACCATGGGCCGTCGAAGCAGAGCATACAAACTTAACCACTCAGCCATGGGGCCGACCCCTGAATTTTTTGGTATATGAATTATATCTCAATAAAGCTATTGTTTTAACAGTCAGAATCTGGGATGGGGGTCGAGATATTGGTAGTAATAAAAGTTTCCCCAGTGGTGCTAATGTGCAGCCGAGGGTTGAAATGCTCTAATCCAGTGATTCTCAGAGTAGGGTCCCTGGACCTATATCAGTATCTCCTGGGAGCTTGTTAGAAGTGCAGATTCTTAGGCTCTGCCCCAGACTACTGAATCAGAGACTTGTATTTTAAAAAGCCTGCTGAGTGATTCTGATGCTCTCTGACGTCTGAGGACCTGAATGGCTAAAGCTTTATTTTCAAAATACAGACAAACCTCGGTTTGCAACCTGCTTCCTCCAGCTTCTATCATGTGACCATAGTTAAGTGACTTAACCCTTCTGTGCCTCAGTTTCCTCATGTCAAAATGTGAATTGTGGGGCCAGTCTGGTGGCATAGTAGTTAAGTTCTTGCACTTCACTTTGATAGCCGGGGGTTCGCAGGTTCAGATCCCAGGCATGGACCTACATACCACTCATCAAACCATGGTGTGGCGGCATCACACATATAAAACAGAGGAAGATTGGCACAGATGTTAGCTCAGGGACAATCTTCCTCACCAAAAAAAGAAAAAAATAAGTGGATTGCTTCTTCCTGTGAAAGAGCTGTGAAGATAAAATGAATTTGCATATTGAAGGTGCTTCCAATGGTTTATGGCCCATAGTAAGTGCTCAGTAATAATGTAGGTTGTTGCTATGATTACTCCAGAAGCTCTAAACTGTGATTTCAATGGGAAATTGTATTGTTAATTCTATAAGTGGCCCATTGGAGCAGCACCCATTGTCTCCCCAGCACCTCCATCCCTAGCCCCTATAGTGGCAGGTGCCAGAGGAGAAGTTAGAGGCAGGGGTGAGGGGGACGCGTGCCTACAGAGCTGTGCTGTGTGTGCATCATGTGATACTGACACTCAGCAAATGCTTTGCTTGTTCCAGACCCTGTCGGCCCACATGGCACATCTCACATGTTACCCCATTTAAAGTACAGCTTTGTGTCAGAACTGGGCAACAGAGCTCTCTGGTGCGGTGGGAAGGGGTCTTTGGGTTCCGTGGCTGCCCCGGCAGTTCTGGAGTGAGGAGTGGTGGAGAGCTGTGACAGCAGAAAGGTGAGTCGTGACCAGGCCACGATTTGAATACACAGTTGTTCCCGAGTCAGGTGTTGGTAAATTGGGGACTGCCTGGATTTCTCTGTGAGGTCACACACATTTGAGAATAGCCAACACTTTGGTGCTGGGATTCTGGTGGGGCGGTGGGAGTGGGGAGGGGGCGGGCAGGGAAGCACCTGGCGGAGGGAGAATTGCTATTTTAACTAGGTTGTCTGCAGTGGGAAGGAGACTTTGCTCTGGGCTCACTGATGTGAGAGCCCAGGAAATGCAGCGGGGGACGCGTCAGCTGGAATTAGGGCGTGAAGGCCTCTTACTGGCTTTCAGAATGTTTGACAGGGTCCCCGGAATCTCCCTGACTGAGAGGATCGGCTTTAGTAGCTCAGCAGTGAGAAGGCACTGGAGAGGCTTGGAGAGTGATCAGAGGGAGGGAGGGCGGGCAAGTGTTACATAATGAGCAGGCACAGGCCAGGTGCTTTCACATCATTTAATCTCACTAGCCCTCCTCAGAACACTAGGAATTAGGGACTAGTATACCCTCCCTCTTTAAAAAATTCGCGGAGAAATCGAGGCTTGTGCAAGGTCACAGGATCAAAAGCAGATAGGAATCCCAGGCCTCTGCTCCTTTAAGGAAAATGTCACCTCTCAAGTCTTCAGGGAGAATACAGGGACTCAGAGGTTCTCAAATGAGAGTGGGCTGCCTTGGAATGACCTTGGGGTGTTTGATAAAAATAGCACCTCCTGGGCCCTCTCCGGACCTGCTGAATGAGACTCTAGCAATGGAGCCTGAGAACTGGTGTTTTCAACCCCTACCCCGGGTGCTGCTGATGAGCAGCTAGGTTTGGGAACAACTGGACGCAGGTCCTGTAAGCCAGCCACCTTTCTCCTCCCCCTCTATTTCCCTTCATCCCACTGTCTGTGTCCCAGTTCCCAGTGGGTTTGTGTTGTCCAAGATCTCCTTGAACTCCACTGTTAAAATTCCATTAAAGATCTCACCCCAAACACTATGGGGAGTCTACATGGGCATTTGGGAGGGCAGGGAATTGGCGATAAAGCTCCCGGGAGAGCATCTCTGAGCAAGTCGAATGACAGGAGTAATCACCCAGGGCAATCAGCTGCCAGAGGGAAGCCAGTGCTGTTTTCCCTGGGCTCACGCTGAGCAGACAGCTATTCGCTTTCTCTGTGAAATGTGTCTTTTGACCTGTTTTTCGTGAGGCTCTTTGAGGGTTTGGGTGGATGCAGCGCAGGCCTGAGGCCTCCCGCTGAGGCATTTCTGGGTGTGAGGAGAAGACAGTGGCCTCCTCTGGGGCCTGGAAGGGCAGAAGCGGGGAGGCTGCACCAGTGAAAAACAGAGCTGCCCGCCTCTCCCCCCGAGAGGTTCCCTGGGACTGCTGCGCTGGCCACACTCCTTTGAGCTTCTAGTATCTTCTATAAACTGGACACAGAGTTGAGTTTGAATTTCAAAAAGGCCAATTAAGGTTCCTAATAATCTTCTTTTTAGCAGACTACCTTGCCCCAAGGATCCTTGGGGACCTAGAACAACAACAACAAAAAATATTTAAAAAGCAGAAACTTCTTTAAAGTTCTCTCCTCTGCTTCTGCGGACTTGGGAGCAACAACCCTGCCGAAAAGATGGGCAGGGGGGAGATGGTGATGGTGACAGCTCTTTTCTCAGGCTTCAGTAGGTGTGTCAGGCCCAAAGCTCTCTAGGGCTCAGGGCAGAGGGTGTCCTCACAGGACGGGGAGGGCACTGTGGGATGCTTGCTGGGGACTCTTCTCCTCTTCACCGCGACCCAGCTCTGGCCAGCAACCGGTGCTGCCTGTCCCAGGTGTCCAGAGCCTCAGCGTGTGGATCTCTCTCTCTCTCTCTCTCTCTCTGTCTCTCTCTGTCTCTCTCTCTCTCTCTCTGTGTCTCTCTCTCTCTCTCTCCTGCTCCCGCCTGTCCTTAGGGATCCCACGTGGTCTTCTCTGAGCCCTGCCTTGCCAAGAATCCCCCTCCCCGAGCCTGCTACGCCTCCGTTGCCCATCTCACTCTCCCTGCTCCTCCTTTCTAGCCAGTGCCCCTCTGCTGACTCAGGCTGTTTGCAAAGGTGGAGGGGAGAAGGGGCTTCTTTGCAAAAGAATGCTAGTTACTATGGCTTTCCATTGTTCTGAAGACAAAGACCAAAGACAGTACAAGGTCAGGTCCTGCTAAACTAGGGGGAAAAAATTGTGTGTGTGAGAGTGTGTGTGTGCACGCGTATATAATAACAATAATAGTAATACCCTGGGGAGATACACTTAAGATCTTCTTTTAGTTCCTCCAGGGCTCAGACTCAGGGCTTTTGTGCCTGCTGGGCCCTCTGCCCAGACATGACCCACTGTCCTGCCCTGGTTAACCTTCCCACCCCTGGATCTCAGCTCAGGACACCTTCCCTGGCCCCCAGACTACCTCAGTCCCCCACCCCCAGCCCCCCCCCCATGCTCTCAGTGCATCTCTCCTTTCATAGCTTGTAATTTACATTTGTAACTTATTTGAGCAGTTTCTAAATTAATATCCATTTCCCCTCTAAGCCTTAGATGGCACGAAGGCAGAGACCCTGTGTCTTCCCTGAGCTGGGGAGAAGGGAGCAGGCATTCAGTTCACAGCTGCAGAGGGAATGAACACAGGCTTCAAGACACTCACGGGTGGGGATCACTGCCCACAGGGAAACTTCTCACCAGACCCCTGCGGTGTACACTTCCTTGCTCAGAATTCTATTGAGCACAGTTTTGTGGTGTTTTTGTAATTAAGATTTTATAACTATCAATATTTTTAAATGATCCTGAACTCTGGGAGACCATTCTTTCTAACTTGTTGGATTTAATTGCCTAAGGCTTAAAGCGATTGATTAGAGGCATCCTCAGCGGCCAGAGTAATTTAGTGCCCTGTGTGCAGCCTCCGGGCAGCCCATGTCCTAGATTGTTTTTCAAAGTGTTGTTGTTTTGTGCGTATTTATGGGCAGGGCTCAGACGTGCTGAATCAGTGCTTGGCTGGCTTCTCATTCCGCGTGTGTCTTAGTCATCTACCAGGGCGGGTTCTTCGAAAGGGCACTGGGTCACGGTGACTTAGCCAGGGAATACTCAGAAGCCAGCAGCCATTCCCATGGTGACATGGGCCCCTCGTGCCCTCTCTTGGGTAATACACTGCAGTTGGGTCTTTTGTGAGCTAGTGAGTGACCTGGGTCACTGGGAAGCTGTCTCCTGCTGCAGTGTTGCTCAAGGCACAGCCAAGAAAGTGGCCCCCCTGCAGGAAACTGAATGATACCATGTGACACAGTCAGTCCTCTCCATATCCTTCAAATAGAAATGGGAAAGAATCCCTTCTGATCACCAGTATTGCCTGGTCCTGTTTGCAGGTCGTGACCTGGTAATGGATTATGAGACCAAACATGTGGGTCATCACCAGCATTTAAAAGAATGAAAAGAGATAGCATAGAAGAGACCAGATTGCAGTACACATGGTGAAAATAACTATGCTTTTGTGGAACTGTTCTTTCAGGATTGTGTGTGTGTGTGGCAGGGTCATATAATACAATGTATTTCTTTCTTTCAGTCAAAAATACCTGATTACCATGCCCTATAGCTTGTCCCACTTGGACTTTCCAATGTCACTACCACCCCGCTCTGCTTTTTCTTAAAGGTATGCAAAATCCAGTCAGATCAAGACTGTGTCAAGCAGCAAGATATTTTTTAAAGGAAGTAGATTTCGATATAGGTGGGTACCCATGGTTCCATGTTGATGGCGGGGTTGGGGTGGAGGCAGCCATTTACATTTAAATATTTTGCTTATAAATCAGTGCACGTTGGCTTGTGGGCTGTTTTGGTCCTCCCTTTCCAATTCATTCATCTCTTATGCTCACGGGCACCCTTAAACTCTGTAGTAAGTTCCCCTTGTGGAGAAAGAGAAGGTGGGGATTCCCAGTGCTGGGTCAGACCACTGTGAAGTTAGAAAACAAAGATACATGTGCACAGCCCTCGCCTTCTACTCTGAGTGTCCTTGAACAGATGTTGTGTTTCTGTCTTTTGCAGCGGTAAAGTTGCCAAAGAGGTGGTGGAGGCAAGCTCCAAAATCCAGAGGGACCCTCCGGAGGTGCACAGGTGAGTGGGGTGCTCCCAAGGCTCCAGGAAGCTTCTGGGATGGACAAAGGGATTTAAAGGCTGGCTTTGCCAAAAAATCCTCTATAATGGGAGAGGGTGTAAGGGCACCAGCTCTCTACTGTTTTGGGCTCTGGCTGCAGGCATGACACTCTCACTGTTCTGGAAATCTCCCTCAGACAGATTTGGCCTGGCCGTGGCGTGAGTGCGACTGGGCTCCATTTTGAGTTACTTGCCCTGTGGGAAGTCATCGGCCCAATTCGGCCTGGAATGTCACATGAACAAGAAGGACGTGGGTGAGGCACGGCTGTGTCATCTCCTGACTGAGTCTTTCATCATGTCCTCTTAGAGCCTCTTGGTTCCTGCTTCTGTTCATCAGATATGGCCAGCTCCCATTAGCCCGACTCCTTCTAGGCTGTTTCACACAAAGGGACATGGGTGCTCATGTCTCATTGGACTCTTTACTCCCAAAAGTCAATCAGAGGAATGAGGAACTTAGTCATTAGTGGTTCATGGGTACGCATCTTCATTAACATGGCATTATATGTAAGTCTTAGGAATTAAATATTCTCTTGGTCATATTGGACTTCATACCACTACAAGTTACAGAAATCATTGTACACCCTAAACCCCAAACACGCTAACTGTCTGAAGCTGAACATTCTCATCATGACGCTTTCCCTCTTGAAGGCAAGATGATCATAAGCCATATGCTTCAGGAAGTTCTCGCACACTGATTGGCACCTGTCCTTCCTTCCCTGTCTTCGGACTTAGAGGAGTCTCCATTATGCTCAGGTTTGCCTGGTCCCCTCTAGTTCCTGGGTGACCCAGTGAGCCGGGTTGTTGGGCACTGCCTGGCACATAGTAGAAGGTCAGTACATATTTGTTGAACGAATACATGAACTAGGAGTGTGGATGACAGCAGCACTTCTGCTATTTTCTGGGACCTGAGATCTGTCCACGGTGCTGCCCAGGGACCTCGACCTCCCAAGAGGCAGCACTGTAGTCAGAGCCGTGGTGACGGGGGCCACTCTCAGGAGCAATTTCTCATTCCTTCCCAGTAGCCAGTCGCATGGTAGGGAATTGTTTCTCTTGAACAATTATTTCATTTTCAAATTATTTTGACTTCTCTGATGTGGCTGTCAAAAGTGAGAGTATAATATATAGTATATATATTTCTCTGGCAGTGTTCAGAGATGGCCACTAGTCTAGAATGGTGAGGATAAAGCTTCAATAAGCTCTCTTTGCTCACACTCGAGATTCTACTCGTCAAAGAATGACAAGTTCATGGACTCCTACCTCTACTGATGTGCATATTTAGAGACAGATGTAGACAGACTGAGAACACTGTCTTGAGATTTTTCTGTTTTTCAAAAAGAAAAGCAGCTAACTCTCATGGTGGCTCACTGGTCTTTGCTGGATGAGAATCACCTGCACACCCCCGAGGCCTGGTGAGCCCTGGGCTGGCTGTGTGAGCCGCCTGGGCATAGCGGCCACCACCTGGGGACCCCCAGAGGCAGAATTTGTACCTGAAATGAGCACCTGTCTGAGGAGTCGTGAATGGATTCTAATCTTGGCTATGTTGCTTAGTGCTGTGTGGCCTTGGCTTAGTCACTTAACTTCTCAGATCATCAGTTTGTTCATCTATAAAATGACATTCATGTTTCTTTGCCGGACTTCTAAGTTTTGTTATGGGCATTGAAATAAAGTTCTTTAAAAATTATAAAGTACCATACAAATGTGAGGTGGAGATATTATTATCGTCTCTCATCCACAAATGAGGAGCTAATGTCTGACAGACATGTTCACAGTAAAGTCTCTTCTGATGGAGATTTGGCAACAGGCCAGCAGCAGCTCCTTTCCCTCCGAGGAGTGGTGCAGGGCTCCATGAGCCTCATTTTAGTTACTTTATTTTATGCCACCATTTTTGAAGCCAATCTTAGAATATATTTGCAGTTCCCAAAGGAAACCTTTCTACGTCAGTAGAATTCTTAATGACAGTTTCATTTGGAAACCATTATCTGCCAGATTATGCACATGTGAGCGGGCTGCAAAGCAGGTCAGGCATTTTTGCAGAGTCAGCTGATGGGTGCATGGGAGGAACACAGCACAGACCCTCACCAGGCCTGGGGAGACCCAAGCTATGGAAGCCATTACCTCAGGAACTCAGGTGGAAGGGCGGAGTGGGAGCCCACTGGAATGTCGGCACATCCTTTAGAATGTGCATCCTTTAAGGATCTGACACAGAGGGAGTGCATGCAGCCACAGACAACATGGCATTAGGGGTAGTGAACGGAGTCCCTCTGGGGTACAGCAGGATAAATCATGCAGAAAAGTAGTGTGGAGTGCAGCAGAGGCCCTGGGCTGGGAATCAGATGATCCAGCTTTGAGTCCTGAGTCTGCTTTTATAAGTGTCTTTAGTCAAGTTCCATAACCTCACTGAGTCAGTTTCCTCATCTGTAAATACAGTATTTTTCTTACCTATCTTATAAGCACATTGAGAAAAACAAATGAGGTAAAGTGTATACAAATCACTTTGTAAACTAGAAAACAGCCTTCTGAATCCTGATATCATTATTATTGTTATTATTATTATTATTTGAGGAAGATAAGCCCTGAGCTAACATCTGCTGCCAATCCTCCTCTTTTTGCTGAGGAAGACCGGCCCTGAGCTAACGTCCGTGCCCATCTTCCTCTACTTTATATGTGGATGCCTGCCACAGCATGGCTGGACTAGAAGTTTGTAGGTCTGCACCCAGGATCTGAACCAGTGAACCCCGGGCCACTGAAGTGGAACATGCAAACTTAACCACTGCGCCACCGGGGTGCTCTTACTTTAAATGAAGCTTGCATCAGTTTGCACCTTCACAAAAGATACAAGGAGAGAGGTCAAAAATGGTAATCTGTGGTCTAAAGGAGTCAGTAGGGAAGGTGGGAGACTTGCATTTTGATTCTCCTTCTGCTTCTCTGCCTCAAGCTGTCCTGGTGTCCAGCACCAAGTCCAGAGCGCTGGAGTCCTTGTGCTCCAGGAAAACCCCTAGTTGTACCACCTTTGAGTTTATCTGAGTCTTGTACTTCCCAGGGAAGTAATGTTCATCTCTGAATCAAAGAATTGGAGAGTCTTGGGGTTGCAATCGACTGTAGGGGTCATCTGGCCTAACCCTAGACAGACCCTATAACCCCCTGCCCCCGGCCATTGACCTCTGCTATAGCACAGCAGCAAGAGCTCATGAGTGTAGGGGCTGAGTCAGCATCTTCCTGACCATCCAGTGCCAAGCAGGCTCACACATGTGAGGTCACTCCTGGTGAGCTCAGCCTACCCCAGCACTGGCAACTGCCCAGACATTGCAGTGTGGTGGGGGCGGGCTGTGGGCTGCTTGATATCTCCAATTGAAGAGTGTTGGGAGGAGGGCTGATGGGGCTAAAGACCCTCCGTAAAGGCTCACTGTGGGCCCCTCCTTGCTGCAGCATATGCAGTGATTTCTGGGGGCTAGGACTGCTGCCAGCTCAGTGGGCATGGATACAGTGGGGCAGAGCAATTCTGAGTTGGTTTGTGCAAGAAGGGAAAATGAGCTTTTCCGAGGTCAGAAAGCTACATGGTCCACACAAACATGGCAACATGCTATGCTTTGCAGAGCTGGCACCACAGTCATGAAGACCACAGGGCCAAAAGAAATCCCATGAAAGCTCAAAAAGTGGGAACTCTTCACAATCAAAGAAGGAACTGCTTGTGGTAAATTTTAATCTCCCCTCCTATTCCTTCCTTCCTTCCTCCCACAAGGGATCCCCATCTCCATTTCTTTCCCCATAAACCCCCCAAGCTTGGTAGGACTCACAGCAGACATCACCTCCCCTGGGAACTCATTCTTGGTTCTCCCCTCACTCATGGCAGGATCATAGCCCCTCCTTAGTGCTCCCGTGGGGTCCTCGGCCATCAGTCTCCTCTATGAGATGCATGCTTTTCTAGCTGTGGCTGCAGCACATTAATGAATTATGAAGTGAAAATGGGGGTCAAGACCAGCCTTAAGAAAAAACTGAAATAGAATGAAAAGAACAAATACAGTAATTCATATGAAATATCACTTTTGTTGGGTGTCTTCCTGCATGTGTGCATGTGTGTGTGTGTATATGAATAGCCAATATAAAATGTATTTGTTAATGTGAGTCTCAGCCCAAAAAGTTTGGAAATCGTGGTTCTAGAGAGTGAGTTACTTAAGGTGGGGACCACAGTTCCCCAGAACAAGGCAGACCGTTCAATACAAACTTATCAGCTGCATAAGTGGTCAGAGAATGAAATAGTAAAGAAAAGTACTCCACAGTTAAGCTAATCCTTATAAATTTCCCTTCCAGCCAGTGCCAACTGTTGGTCAGTTTAACTCCAGATGTTAACAGGCATCCTGATCTTCCCCAGCCCACTCCCATGCCCAACAGAAACTCCCGGGCTATAAGACAGTCTCATCAACCAACCTAGGGAACTTCTGGGCCAGTCTGAAATGGCAAATTATGTCAAGCCAGGATATATTCAGTTTACTTCAGTTTCCATCCTAAACACCCCTTAACAAGATACCAAATGAGGTGCTGTAAGGTGCTCAAGGATGCATAGGTCAGTGTCTGCCCTTAAGGTACTTCTCAAGGTGGGGCTCATTAGTGTACCAGTAATTACAGAGAGACAGAAGTGACAAACGTGGTGAGTCATGTGAGAAGAGAGAGAGAAGGGAAACTTGTGTGAGAAGAGAGAGAGAGAGAGAGAGAGTGTGTGTATGTGTGTGTGTGTGTGTGTGTGTGGTGAGTGCAATCCACGAGGGCTTCAAGGGGAAGGAAACATTTGACACCATCTTTGAAGGATGGGTTGGTTTGGTTTTCACAGGAAACATGGGGAGGGGAAGGGTGCTCAGAACCCACCACCTGCCTGTGCCCCACCTCCCTGTCTGTCAGGGCAGACAGCCGATAGTCTTGACAGGACACCCGCACAACTTCCTTGCCATCTGCTGCCCTTCGCAGCCACTGACACACGTGCATGCTCCTTTCCAACGGAGAAAGCAGAGCTGGGTTCCATGGCTGGTTGGCGAGTGGGGTGTGAATTTGAATTGGAATGTTAAACATTGATATTAAATGTTGGACATCCAGCAATACCAAGACAGCTCGTAGCTGTAGAACATCTGTGCTGTCTGTCTGGCAGCAGGTTTTTTTGTTGTTTTTTTGGTGGTGTTTAAATTACTTTGAGCCGTGCTCCTCATTCGCTTTTCTGGTTACCTAGTTCAGTGATACTTGCCTCCCATGTATTTTTCCAATGCCTGTGTTGTCACCTAGCATGCCCACATCTGATGACATTGGGGAAATACCTTTTGTTTCACTATATTGCATAAGAACACATGGACATTTTATCAGGACCTTAAGGATAAAAAGGGCTGTGTTGAGTGTTATATCATCTTTACCACTGGCCTAATCCACTGTGTGTCTAGAAGCAATTCTCAGCTTGGGTAGCCAACTGAGATGGAGAGGCCGGCATTCACAATGGAAACCAACTTCATCTGGCTTGTGTCTGTTTTCAGAACCAACATTACTCAGAGCCGCAGTTCTCACTCCTTGAACAAACAGCTCATCATTAACATGGAGCCCCTGCAGCCCTTGCTGCCGTGTCCCAGTGAGCAGGAGGAGGAACTTCCGCTGGGTGAGGGTAAGTCCACTTCCTTCTAGAGGCCAGCATTGCAGGCTTACCCCAGAGGAACAAGCGAGGCACTAATCCTGGGTACCTTGGGTAATGGTCGAGGTGGAGGACAAAGAGAGTCATGAACTGTGTTTTTAGTAAATGAGCTGTTTTTGCAGCCAGGAGACTGCATTATATTGAGAGTTCTATCAGTTTGTCCTAGAGAGAGTCACTGGTACAAAGTATTCCTAAAATTACATGTAAAGCAGTAATGGTGTTAGACCTGCACTGTCCAATATGGTAGGCACTAGCCAAGTGTGGGCTATTTAAAATGAAGTTTAAATTAGCTAAAATTAAAAATTCAGTTCCTCAGCCACATTAGCTAGATTTCCAATGCCCTGTAGCCACATGTAGCTAATGACTACCATCCTAGATGGTTCAGACTGAGAACATTTCCATGATCATAGAAAGTTCTATTGAATGGCAATGATTTGATAATAATCACAATTAAATTAGTGTTTAAAGAATTCTCCACCAGTATCTCTACACTGGTTTCCCTTTCTGCCTCAGTATTTCTCTATCCTCAAGTTCCTTTTCCACAGGTCCTTGTCTCACAGTTTTGATACAAGCTAAAATATATACGGTCCACTTCAACCCAAAAGTTGTTATATTTTTAAAGACCATGGTATGTGTGCTTCTAGGCTGCTTCTTTTGCTTTTAAGGACTTTATTTACTTCAGGGAAGTATCTTACCATGCTGCTTGCTGCAGACACCTGGTGAGGCAAATCTCACACGTTAATTTCAAAGTAAATTTTAGAAATTCACATAGGGGCTGGCCCTGTGATGTAGTGGGTAGAGTCCAGCATGCTTCACTTCAGCAGCCTGGGTTCACAGGTTTGGATCCCAGGCATGGACCTACACCATTCATCAAGCCATGCTGTGGTGGTGACCCACATACAAAGTAGAGAAGGATAGGTAATAGATGTTAGCTCAGGGCTAGTCTTCCTTAAGAAAAAAAAAGGAAGATTGGCAACAGATGTTAGTGCAGAGTGAATCTTCCTCACCCCCCCCCCCCCAAAAAAAAGTCACACAGAAGTTATTGGAACCCTGAACACAAACATGACTTGCTTTTCCTTAACTTTATGTAATTTTAATTTTATTGTTTAAAATCTGGAGACTGGGTAGTTTCAAGAGGGCAGGTCACTCTGTCCCCAAAATATCACCTTCCCCTGCAGCTTCAAGTCAAGAATTCCTTCCATAGAGGAGAACTCTTCAGCCCATAATAAGAATATGGGTTGGGATGCAAATACCCTTGGGAGAGGCAGCAGCAGCTGATTCACACTGAAGTGTAAAGAATTTTAGTAAATCTTTTCCTGAAAGGAAGCTTTAATGGTTATAAGGAGAACTGGGCAACTGGATGCCAAAAATTCTATAGATGGAAGGAATATGTGCAAAAGATGATGGATGGGGTCTCAGAAGACACATGTATCCCCAGCGGGGCAACAAGATGATGGTAATGAGAACAGTCTTGTTATAATGGCCTTTACTCTCTGTCTTAACAACTAACACTATAAGTTCCAGGCTGAATTAATTTTCGTAGCCTAAAGGTCTCTGGGTCCATGTTGCTTGTTTACATTTTTCAACACCTTCTCTTTTTTCAAGTGAGATAAGAGAAGCTTCCATTTCTAATCATGAATGATTTTCTGGGCTTCCTCCCGTATGTCCAGAATATTGGTTTGAATGGAAATGACTCTTTCTGGAGGTCATAATTACCCTAAGGTTGAATGAAGGAGGAGTGGCTAATGGAGAAGAGGAGGGAGAAAGGACAACCCAAGCTTAGGATTGTGACTGTCCCTTGTCTGCAAAGATGGAAGCCCAGATAGGAATAAAGATTGGAAGACAAGTTGCCACAGGGAATATGGAAGCTAGGCCACTGTTGCCTCAGGAGCCCCCCAGGATATGAAGGGGAGCCCAGACAGCTTTCCAGTGGGTGCATCACGCCATTCAATTGGAAACTTCCATTTTGCTACATTTTCTACAAGGAAGTTCTACTGCTAAATATAACCTTGTCTTTAACATGACAACTGTGTGGACAAGAGACACATACATTATAATTAACTGCAATAAAAATAAAAATTTTCATGATATATGATAGAATGTATAAGCCACCTTTTCAATTTTCCACTTATTTTAAAGAAGGGTCTTAAATTCTTTCACCAGCAATAAAGTCAAACTGATGGGTCTAATCTTAAAAAGCCCAAAATAGCTCTATAAATGTCTAATAAAACTTTTTTCTAGGAAATCCGTCCCCTTATGGGACATCTTTGTGGGTTCTGAAGCTCAGGAAAATCATAACCTCCAGGATATAAAATCAACTTAAAATGGAAGAAAAGTAATAATGACAGTATTGTTACATGTCCAATAAATAGAATGAACCTCCCAATCTAGAGAAAGAGAGCCAGATCATCTTAGGTACCACCCAATTCAAAGTTATGATTCCCACAGTGAACCCAGCTCTGCATTCTTGACACCATTGTTATCTCGGTTGCTATTGCAGAGTCAAATTCTGCTCCACATGTCTTGTGTTTAGTGTCAGGCAATGGGATTTAGACATTCCATATACAGGATAAATACTTATTTTATAGAGTTTATATTTTTCTGATATATAAAGAGAAGAGAGGCAGAGAATATAGTTTTAAACAAGATGTCTCCATCTTTGTGGATGCGCTCTCTTTCTGGGTACGCACAGTGTGATGAATTTAGTTTCATCCTTGTATTTTGTTATTTTAGTACTTTTTATGCCTGAGCAAGAGTCAAATTGCAAGAGGCTAGGAATTCATCCATTCTGTAATACAACTACTAGGACAAAGACAAGGTGTACCACTAGTAGACCACACTTAGGTTGTGCAGGTTGCTGTGGCCCATAAAGATGAAGACTCTCTCTCTTCCCTGGAGGCTCACAGCCTGTTGGGGAGATGGCTGCAGGATCACAGAGGTGATGAAGAGATTCTCCCTCTGCTCATTGAATTGCATGCTCACTTTTCTGCGCGCCTCATGAGATAGTGCCTCCAGCTGCCTGGAGAGCACCTTGTTCCCTTTTAGTCTCATTAGAGTATCTGATATAAAATTGGGACAAAGGAATGAATGGATGCAACTGAAGGCAGAGGGAGTTGTGGGTGTTCTGGTCACCTGCATTGGTTGCTTGTGTGGCTTTGGGGAAGAGGGGTCAGGGGAACAGTGAAGGGTGAGGCAGAAAGTTAGGAAAGGGCCAGATCGTGGGTCTCATGAGACTTGCTGAGCAATTTAGACTTTAACCTGAGGGCGATTGGGAGGTCCTGGAGGAGTTCAGGCATGGAAATGACCTGATTGGAACTGTTTCATATCATTTGTGTGTATAGAGGACAGTTTAGAGGCAGGTATGGCTGGAGCAAAGTTTCTCAACCTCAGCACTAATTGGCCTTTTGAGCTAGAATATTCTTTGTTGGGGGCCGGACTGTGCATTTTAGGATGTTTAGCAGTATCCCTGGCTTCTACTCAGTCGATGCCAGCAGCACCTCGCCAGCCTTGATAACCAAAAATGTCTCTAGGTATTGCTAAATGTCCCCTGGGGAACAAAATCACTCTGGTTGAGAATCACTGGGTTGGAGGCATAGAGACCACACAGGAACCATTGCAATAGCCCAGAGAATAAATAAACAGGGCTGAACTGAGGCAGAGAGAGTGGGACTGGAGGAGACAGTGGATTCAAGCTAGTAAGCGGCAGAGTCGTGGAGACGCGGTCACTGATCACATGGCAGGTGAGTAGCACCTGGTCTCCTCCTATCCAAGTTTTGTCCTTGTCTCTGAGACTTTGACGAGAGTGAAAAGACTTCACCTTCTTTAAAGATGAGACTCTCGAGACACAGGAAGATTTAAGTGACGTGTCAGCATCACACAGGGAGTCAAGGGCAGAAACGATTTCGTTTAGGTGTTGGAGCCATCCAGAGAGTTGGGACTGTGCTTCCACTTCAAACGTGGAGCGGAGGACACTCGGACATCACTGGTCGCCTTTGATATCACTGTTCCCACCTCTGCATGGTGGTTCACTTTCTTGTTTGGGGGAGTTTCAAATCACACATTTTGGAACTAGAGCCATAAACAGGTCAAGGTTGGCAGCCTGAGTCCTGTTAAGTGTTGTCTGAATAGGATTTTGTTAAAATCAGGTTGAGAGAAGAAGGAAGGTCTTGACCCAAACACTTGGAAACCCCATCTCCGTGAAGATGGGGAGGTCTTGGCGCCCTATCTCACATGAGTGCCATGGTGGTGGCATCTCTGCTGCCGCCATGACTCTCTTGGGTCATGACCAGCCATTTGTCTGACAAGCTCTTTCTAGTCTTCCTAGAACTTAAAGTTTCTCAAAGACAGCTGGGCAGAGCATTCTTGCCCAGACTAGCCCAGTGGCACTCTGGGAGAACATGTGACTGCATTCACCCATATGACAGCTGGAGGATTAGCTTTGAAGTTGGCTGTGTCTGAGTAGAGAAAAAACAAAGTCAGTTCCTAAGCACCACTAGGCAACGGGAAAGTTTTCCGTGTTACCCCAAAGTTGCTCGGTTACAGGATCCGAGTAGATTAGTGCTGTGGAATGGCAAACCATTTGAAAAGTGCCACTTAGAGTTTATGAAAGTTTTGGGAGAAGAAAAAATTGAGAGTGGGAATTGTTCTGGGTGAAAATGACATTTTAAGGAGTCATTAATCTGAATAAATTCACATGCAAAATGGAGTAGGACCTCCATAGTGTAGATTGCAAAATGCTTACATGTTTTATTAGTGGAGTATATTTTTCATTATGGAAAAATGCTGGATTATGGTAGAGAAGAGGAATGAAATTAATGAGACACGAGAGCTGGCAATTACTGGCACTCAATGAAGATCATTCCTGTCTCCTAGAACAGTGGTACAGGCTGGCATAATTAAACAGGCAGGAAAGCCATGCTTTCTTCCCCTTGGTAGACAGAACTAAATAAGCGTTGAAAATGTTTGATACCCTCCTGCTAGCAAAACAAACGCACAGTGGAGACACCGGAATTTCTATAAGGGAGTGTCTTGAGGGTCACAATGTTGTTGGATTGAGTGCGGCTTGAAGCTGCATTTGCCTGTGATTGAGAAAATGGCTACTGCAAAGAATAGGCAGAAATCACGGAGGGTGATAAAACTAACTCTCCCAAGCCACCCCTTAGCAGTGTCCCTGTAAAGATGTGTGTGTGTATTTGTGCATGTGTGTGTCATGGATGTGGCTCTGTGGGGGGAGAGGGGGGCCAGGTCAGTGGCATTGTTTAAAAGGTTGTTTACAGTATCTAGCCCTAACCATAGAAGGCTTAGGGAGCATCACTGAAATTCTAGAAAATCTGTATGGGAACATATGAAAGCATTTTGAGTATTTAAAGAGAGTATTGTCCTCACCCAACAAGCATGCCGTACTCTTAACCCCATTCCACCCTGGACCCCAACACAGAACAGGTGACCTGTGGGGCCAACTGCATTTTCCATGTGCAGGTCTTTCAACATACCAGGCAGAGCCTTTCATATACTGCACAGTATATGAGGCTGTCGGTATATCTAACAGCCCAAGCTGCTGTGGTTACGCTGACTGTGAATTCTTTTCCCCCACTCTCCACCCAGGTCTCCTCCCTGCTTATCTGGGATGAAACTTCTCCTCCCTCTTTTCTCCCTTTATAGAGCTCTGTGGCCATAGCTTAGGCAGATTACCCTCTTCTCAGGGTTTCCGTGTTTTTCTTCCCCGCCATTTTCCCCATGTGCTGAATAATTTCTTCCCCTTGGCTCAGGGTATTTCAGGACATGCATTAGGAGCAATGCACTGGTCTGTTTGAAATGTCTTTTATATTATGTTCCATCAAACAGTAGGAGCTGCTTATAAATCTTATGGAAACACCTTTCCCCTGTGGTTACAGCTACCTGGTGATGGCAGACCAATGAGCACCAGCTCTAATTGCACTTGTCCCTGCCAAAGGGTTTGTGTTTGCTATTTGTTTTTATTTTCTTATTATAGAACTAATTTGTCATCTTTTAGAAAATTTAGAAAGTAAAAAAAAATTATAAATAAGCAGAAAAAAATCACCTCCTATATTGCCCCACCTCCTAGAGGCAATCGAGGTCAATGTATTAGCAATTTCCTTCCCTGTGCATTTTGATGCCATTGTGATCATCCTGTGTGTATGGTTTTTTAAATTCCTGATTTATTTGCTTAATGTTGAAAACATTAGTGCATGAAAACATATCACAAATTGAACTATATGTCAACAATGAATTGAGAACATATTTAACACAAATGCAGACAAGTGGGTTAATATCCCGAATTAGAAGGAACTCATACAAAGTGCTGTTTTAAGCATCATTCTAGCCTTGCACAGGTCTGGGCTCTCCCAAACTTTTCCATTTACTGGCACTACAGTCTCCCACGGCTGACAGGCACACAGCAGCCAAACCTGCTTCTCTAGGAGCTAAGAGCCTCCACGGAGCAGAGGTCACCTTCTGGTTTTATTTATAACTGCAGTATCGGATTAGCAGAGTCAAAATTCAGAATTCATTATCACATCTATTGAATTCCAGAAGAAAGAACCACAGTTTGGGTCGGCAACTCCTTTAGGGTAGGAGATGCCAAGAGCAACTCAGGGGACAGGATTAAGTCCTGAGCATGCTCTGCAAATTCCCGTCTGTAAGCTCCTCAGAGCTTCTCATTGTCCCCTTTTGTCCTTTTCTTCAGAGTTTGTTTTTTCTTTGGAACTTTGGTTTCTGGGATTTACTGACAATTTAAGTACTCATAAGAAGGTTGTATCGTTTGAAAGGTCTTTGAAATTTTAAGTATTTACACTGCTGTAAGGAAGCTAAATGCCTTGCTCTTGATGCACTTTAAGTGCATTTTATCTTGCAAGGATTTTGTAGTTTACACCATAAGGGGCCAGTAGTGTGTGTGCATCATTTCAGTTCTGTAGCTGGCTAATTCCCACAAATTGTTCATTTTATGAACTATCAACTTAAGGTAGCCACTCTGTTTCTGCATCAATGCCTTGGACAAGTGAGGAAGTATGAACTCTGGTCTCAGCTCCTCCACCAGGCAGCTGGGTGACCACAGACAAGATGCTCCACCATTTGGAGCCTCATATTCCTTGTCTATAAAACAAGAAAATTGGACTTGACCACCACTCAAATGCTTTCTAGCTCTAAACTCTTTGATTCTTTTGCTGAATGTCCAGGTCAGATTTCAGGACCATGGCTTGAGGCCTTTTACAATGAGAATGGGAACGTGGGGACAGGAGTATTTTCCTAGCCCATGGGGATTAGAGGGAATGTTGTAGATGTTCAAGCACAGGAGTTGGCGACCTATGGCCCATGGCTGGCCCACCGCCTCTTTTCTTTTTCCGGCCTAGGAGGTAATGATCACATTTTAAGTGATTATATAAGTGGCTATATAATATCCTTGATTTTACCTCTTGGTCCACAAAGACTTAAATTTATTATCTGGGGCTTTATAGAAAAAGCTTGCCAGTCTCTGATCTAGCACACCCCCTTGGGATTCTACAGATGAGAAAGCCCAGAGAGGGGAGACAGTTTGCCCAAAATCACATTGCTGGGTAACTATCAGGGTTGGGATCAGGTCCTGGCTCTCAAATTGCTGGCCCTGGTATCTTAGACGACCTCAAACACATCTAAAATGGCTCAACTCGTTCTTGCTAACACAGAACCGGTAACTAAGGAACTGCCTTTATTTTTCAATTATATCAAATGAATTATCAAAAGAGATGACTTCTCTTATATAAATGTAGGGAATCTCTGTGATTCAGTGAGAATTGCTCCTGCATATTCGGGGCAGTGTCTGAGTCTTTGGTCTCCCATCCTAGCAAACCTGGATCAAGGAATCCTCGGAGACCTCTGGCACAAGGGAGAGCATCACCTCCCCTCAGAACCAGTGGGGAGGAGGCTGTGGACAGAGTGTGGCACCAAACAGAATCCCTAGCAGAGCCGGGCTGCAGGGGAAAGAGACTTTGCTTAGGAAGGCTTGCTCCCTTCTGGGAATCACGTTCTGATTTTAAAGTTGAATTTGTTAAATAAGGAATGGCTCACTCCAGACCTAGTTCTAATTACTCATTTGTTCATCATCTGTTAAAGCTCTTTGTTTTATTAGCGCAAGTAATTCAGTGTGGAATTTCCCAAATCATTGCTCCTGCTCAGGTTGGCACTTTACTGCTGCACTTAAGCATTAATAAGTAAATGCTTTAAAGGATTCGGCTGGGGTGAAAAAAAATATGTCAGTCAAGAGTCCTATGAAGTAATCCATTCATAGGCCTTGAGGGTTGGGACGTGAGCCAGGGGAGAGCGTATATGTGAGCAGCTGTGACAGCCAGAGTGTGGTCTGTGACGGGGAAGACATTTTGCTTGGCACTTAGACAAGTAAACACTCCCATCACATCCCTAAAGAAACCGCAGGAGAGGAAGAGTGAAAATATTACCAAACCAGCATCATTACAAAGGAGGCTATCATTTTCTGATTTTTAGACGCATTACACAGTCAGCATGGGGTTCTATTTTCTGGTGTTTTTGTTAGTGGGTTGGTGGTGAGTGTTAAGTAAATGTTCTTTGTGACATCCAGGCTTAAATGGAGGCAGGATCTCACAGAATCTCCGTCCCTCCTTGCTCTTCTGTTAAGACCAGAGCCAATTACGTGGAAGAAAGCATTGTGCAGTGTGTGCTAACTCCACTCTTTTAGGCCCATAATGGTAGGTCCATGGCAATAAGGGCATTACAGGCAGGGTCCAGAAAAGAGGCTCTGGTTGTTTTACTTTTAAATGATGATTTTTAAAATTTTGAGTGTATTAAAATTTTTTATTGTCTGCAAGAATGGTGTCTGTTGGCACAGATAAAGAGAGGAAGTTAGTTGTGTCAGGAAATTATAATACTGAGTAGCAAGAATAACGTGTTCTCATTTGATTTTATAACCTCTGAAGTTTCTGGATTCTGCCAAGCAGTGTAATAAATATATAACAACAACAACAAAAACAAAAGGAAAGCATGCTCTGGTCCGTCGGCACAGGCTGGATGTTGGGGGTGTCCACTGGGGTGCGCGTCCAATGCCATCTGTAGAGGGGTGCAGCTTGCTTGCAGCTCCTGCTTGGTTGGGCTGATGGTGAGCTGGGGGCCCTGGAGACACGGCTTCCAGAGCGGGTGCATGTGCAGTGGGTACACACACTGGCCCACTGAAGTGCAGGAAGAGCCTATTCAGACTTCTACTGGCATTTTACTTTTATCACCTCCTTATAAAATTTCTATTGTGTAGGTTTTCTAATGGGCATGATATATGAAGACAGCTGTACGTGTATCTAATTTATAAATAAATATGCATTTATTCACAAGCATGCAGAAACATTTTTTCCCCATTAAAGGTCTGGATACAGCTGCTCTAGACCTCACAGAAGTATCCACAAAGAAGAAAAGGCGGGCCATGTTTTTGAGACTCTGAAATCCCTGTTCGTGCCAAAACTCCAGATTCCTAAAATAGACGTGAGATGTGTCTGCTCTAGTTACGGTGGGGACATGCCATTTTACATGCTTTTGGCCTTCGACGCTGAGAAACCAGGGTGAGTCAGCCGAACACAGTCTAGGCCTTTGCCAAGCGATTTGGTAGGTGCTGTGTCACGCACTGAAGTGCTCTGTGGTGGCCCCGAGCCCCAAGTATGCATGGGAGCTGGATTCCACTTTCCGAGGGGACACAGGGCACAGCCTTAGTGGGGATTCTCTGGTGGTTGGAAGAGCATTGGATAGAGTGTGAGAGGACTGGGGTTCGTTCATTCATTCATTCATTCATTCAATAAACATTTACATCTTATCTGGTACATGCTGGACAGTGACATCACCTGGATCTTATTTCCTCTTTTGTAAAACGAGGTGAGATGATTTCTGTTTCCTCCCCACTCTGACTTTTCTTTACTTTAATAATTCTCCTCCCAAATTGCTGCTGTTCTTAAATATGTACTTTTGGATCATTCATCAGTACCTTGGAAAACAGAAGGTATAGACATCTTCTGCTTAAATGTGGTTAATGAAACAGTAAGCATGTGGCACAATAATCTATAAAAGCAGGGTTACATTTTTTCCCTTTCTTTTTGTGAGTTGCAAATTTCCAGCATAAAATTGAAAATTAATAGCAGCTAGCTTAAAAGGGAATATAAAATGGATATTTCCCCACTTGAAAGAGCCCTCACATCCTTTAACATCTCCTCTTAGAAGAGAAATCCAATTTGGAACCTTTTTAACCCCCAAATCACTTCAGCATAGGAAGTGTGAAAATAGGCAGATGCTTTGGCTGAAAGAGAAATAAATAGGGTTTCCAGGATGACCCACTTGATAATCTGAACATAGACGGGAGTTTGCTAATAAAGGAAGAGGTATCCATATTCAAAAAATAGAGCACCCTTGCAATCTACAGGCTTGCCAGTCCCTGCCTGAGCCCTCTGCCACAGCCACACAGTTTGGCCCCTAAATTCAGGCTCTGCCCACCCCCGACTCTAGGGCCAGTCCTGCCCTTACCTGGGACCGAAGTAGGAAGACAAAGCCCAGCCCTGTGGACCAGGCTCCTGGCCCTGCTCTCTCTACTGCTCTGCTCTGTCATCTTCTGCTCCTCATGCCAGCCTTGCTCCCTTTCCTGAGTCTCCCTCTGCCCTGGTGGTGCCCCTGATGCTCTCCTCCCCCAGGAGCTCGACGGCCTCTCTCCTTGGGGCCAGGCCATACTCCTGACCTCCACCCACTGGCTGGACCCTGCCTGGCTCTCCCTTCCTGTCTGTGTCTCTTGGGGCCATGTTCTATTCCTTCCAGAGCAGACTCTTTCCCAGAACTTGCCCCATCGTGAGTAGAGGAGCCTGGTTTTAAATGCCCATCTTCTTTGCTTAAGCCTTCCCCACTGCCCAGGGGTCATAAGATAGTAAACTGTCAAGTCCATCAGCAAAATCTTATTCACTTCAACCTTTCAAATATAGCCCAGAATCATTGCCACTGCACCACCACAGCTATAACCCCTCTTCTCTGTGTCCTGGATGCTGTTATCTCCTGAGGGAGATAATTCAGATCTTGTTAGAATAAAATCTAAGTTCCTCACTCTGGCCTATGAAACCCTGCATGTGTTGCTTCCTGCCCACCCTTAGACCATTTCCTACTGCCCTCCTCTTGAATTGCTGTTTTCCTACCACACTCATTTTCCCACTGTCTGTTGAATATGCCCAGCTCACTGCCACCTCAGGGCCTTTGCACAAGCTGTTTCATATACCTAGGAGGGCCTTTCCTCTGGTCTTTGCAGGGCTGGTTGTTTCTTTAAGTTTTAGCTCAAATTTCAGCTCCTTGGACAGTCTTCCCTAAGTATGCAATTCTGAGTGGTTCTTCCAACCTACCCATTGTTCTCTCTCATGCTGTCACCCTGTTTAATTTTTGTCAGAGTGCTTAGCACTCTTCAACACTTTCTCATTTACTTATTTGTCCTCCTGTTTGTTCACCATCTTCCCTTGACTAAAATGTCAGCTCCACAAGAGCCAACACTGCCTGCCTCGTCTCCTGCTTTATCCCTGGCACTTAGAGATGTTTTGGTACACAGCTGGAGCTAAATTAATACTTGCCAAGTTAGTGAACAAATGAATGAATGAATGTATGAATTCTAAATTCAGCCATGACAGCCTTTATTTATGTAATAGAAAGCACGTAAGGAGAATATTCTCCTGGGATTATGGTTTCCCAGAGGCCGACCATGTTCTTTTTTTTTGTTTTGCTCTGTTAATCTGAAATCAAAAGCCATACTATAACCATTGTAGAAAATTTGGAAAATACGGAAACCACAAATAAAATATACAAAGCACCTGCAATCTCCTATGTTCAAACTATGGTATGAATGTGCCTAATCCATCTATATACTTTTAACAAATATCGAATTATACTAGAGACTATTTTGTAGTCAGCTTTTTCACTTATTAATATAACATGAGCATTTCTCCATGACATTATTCTTTCACAATTTTAATTTTAATGGACATTCCATCACCTAAATACGCAAAAGTCTCTCTCACCCCCTACCTCCCACTAAATATATATATGAATGTCTCTTATTGTAGCTTTACAAAACTGGGTATAACAATTTTTTTAAATCTTTGATAATTTAAAAGGCAAAACTTAGAGTGGTTGGACATTTTTCTCGCATTTAGTGGCCTTTTCTGTTTCTCTTTTTGAGCATGAAACTGGAATGCAAGCGAGGGAGGCCCTCAGCTGGTGTGGTGGGTGGAAAGATTATGTCTCTACCTTTAGGTTCTTGATTACATAGCAGCCGCATAAGGAGCCCATGGTTCCAGAACAGCCTGGTTTTTTCCACAGGGAGACACAGATACTTGTTTTTTAATACCATCTGCAAAGCTGTTGGAAAATATGGAGAAAAAAACTAGAGCTCCATTTATTAATGCCACCCAATTTAATTTCCTTTACTCAGAGAAAAATGGTTTATCTGTAATGGTGACTTGTGCCTGGAGGTAGTGAAATAATAAAGCAGAAGTGATGGGAAAACAAATTCACCCTGTACAGAGACAAAGGAAATAGATTCTTGGTTGAGAGTCCTAAACACAGACCAAAGGGTGCTGTTCTAATTGGAGCCAGTAAGGACAGCACTGTCACCCATTTCTTCTTCCAAGGAAACCTCTGGGCAGCTACATTGGCATCTGATAACGCTGCACTGTCAATAGATGGCCTTGATGTATCTAGGTCAGGGAATATCAGGGACTGTTTAAGCCCTAGGTTCAACCACGATAGAGGAAAACACTGTTTATATAGAAGGAAGAATCTGAATTATGGGTAGCCTTAGTCAGCGAGATGGTTTAAATTCTACTCCAAGGGAATTCCTCATGTGTGTTTCTGAAGAATGCATTATAGCCGTGAAATTACTAGTCACTCTCCAACCTCTGTGGGAGATTTTCAGCTGGTTTCATCTATAGAAGGTTGCCCTTTATGCTACCACCACCCCTCTAGTGGGGGTAATTATAGGTATTTAGGCCCTATCTTTATTCACAGGGTTTTAAGAGCGCCTTGGACCAGTGAGTAAGGGTGTCTCAGAGCAGATAAGTCAGAGAGAGGACAGACAGTTACGTTGCTGCACAATCTATGGGTGGCTTGTTGGGTAATGACTCCCATGAGGCTCTCTGGTGCTGTCAGTGGATGGTACTTGATCCTTGGAGGTTGGGATCCCTTATTCACCCTCTCCTCCACTTGTGGCCCCTTCAGTTCTGCTTTTACTCAAAGCATGGATGCTTTTGTCCAGTCTTCAGGTGGGGGAGGTCTTTCTGTCTTGGAGTAATGGTTGGTGAAATTAATGGTCCAGTATTTGTGGTCATTGTTTTATTGTTGGATGGGTTAGGTTTGCTCTATGGGCTCAGGATCACAAAAAGGTCTCCAGGAATTTTGTGAGCATGGGTGGAGGGAGAAGCCCATCAATTAATATTTCAAAATATTATCTTACAATGATTTTAAGACAGTAAAGCTTGCTCTACACTTGTGTTTGAAGAGAGACAAGGTAGCGGAGAAGAGAGACCCTTGAATGTGGAATAAGGAGATCAGGACTCTAGGTGCAGTGTTTTCACTCAGATATTGACACTGAAAGGTTGGGACAAAAAGAGCCAGGGACAGGAGGCAGGAAGTGAGAGCAGAGCAGGGTCTGATGGTCTTCTTCCCTGATGTGCTCTGTCTCAGTTTTTCTGCCTGTTTAGAAATAATCACCGGCAGCTGGGCAGACAGAGAGAGGCCCTGCCAGCCTGCCCCCACCCTCTCCCCTCTCGTCCCCACCTCTCTTTCTCTCTTCTTCGCTCTCTCTCCCTCCCTCTCTCTCTCCCTCCCTCTCTTTGGCATGGCTCAAAGAATAAGCGGCCTATTTAGAGATGCCACACTTCTCAGTGTATGGGAGGGTCAGGAAAACAGATGGATGCTCCTTATGCCGGGCTGCTCTGCAGCCATGGAGTTCCTGTGGAAGAGCGGTCTCCTTCCCCACAGCAGTTCCAAGGAGAGCCCAGCTGTGCTGTTTGAGTTCTAGTCTGTCTGCAGCTATAATTCTCCAGAGGATTCTTACTGGCCCTTCTCCCACCACTGCCGGGTGATGCCTGGCTGTACAGAGCAGTGCTCTCAATGCACGGGCAGGAACCATGCAGTGAGTGCCTCATCTGATGAGGGGATACTCAGGAGAGGAAGAATATCTGATACGCCAAAGCATCTTACACATTTTCAGGTTTTTCCTCATGGAAGTTATCATAATTTGAGGCTCATGACCACTTCTTTGAAATGGATAGGACAGATATTGTTGCCTCACTTTACAAATGAGGAAACTGAATTATACTGATGGCTGACTGCTTACCTGGCCGCATAGCCCTGCCACATAGTGGTGTTGGCCACTGCCTCCACCTCTCCTTACTATACACCAAGAATATGCCCATCCAATCACAAATATATTATTAAAATATTTTATATCATTATTATATTTTATTGTTAATAAAATATTAGAAAAGTCCTCTAAGGTATGTGATAGTCCCAAGGACTGTTAATAATCGATAGTTAATGTTTAAATTTATTACACAGAATATTTAATGTATATAATAACTTTCTATTATTTTTCTAATTGGAGTTAGCAGTTAGCTAGAATTTCAGTGACTCTCCATAACTATTTTAACTAATGACCAAATCCACGACAACTGTGAAATCTGTTAATTATCAAAACAGCTAATGAGGTACATGCTATTGATGATGATACAGTAGAACAGCTAGCATTGATTAAGTTCCTACTATAGGTCAGCCAACCACTTACATAAGCGCCACTATCCTTACTGTTTTACAAACAGAAAACTGCCTTTAAACCAACTTATGTAACTTCCCCAAGTTTACAGGGCTGGTCAGGTAAACTCTTAACAATGCTGCTCCCCTACTATCTGGGGAGAAGTAACTAGAAATGTTAACGACAGATGGTTGACAGAAGGGAGAGAATCCAGACTATTTAAAACTTTCACACTCTTCCCCTTGAGTAGTTAAAGGAGAGAAAGAAAGGAGCATACGTTGGGAAAAATCGCTCATACTTCTTGAGTGATTCCTGTGCCAGGCCCGGATCTGAGCATGCCACGTGGGCGAACTTCAGGAATCCTCACAACAGCCTTGGGAGTTGTTTGCTGTCGTTGCTGTGCTCATTTGGCAGGAGTAGAAACTGAGGCTCAGAGATGAAAAACATCGCAGCCAGGATTAGAACCCAAGGACTGCTCCAGAGCCTGTGCTTAAACCTTGCTCTCTACAAAGACTTAGTAAGACCCAGTTCATTGACAAGGAACCGGCACTGAGCTAGGCAATCACTATGATCTCATTTCCTTGTCATTACAACCATGAGAGGAGTGTTGTCTCCATTTTACAGTTGCACCAGGGCTCCGAGGTCGTCGAAGAGCTCCCAGTCACCCACAAAGCAGAGGCAAGCCGGTTGCGTGGCCCCATATCTGCATCAGGAAGTCTGTCACAGAAGCAGACGTGGAACCCAGGCCCATGAGCAGCTCTTATCTCTGAACTCTGTTCCTCCTCTTAGGCTTCTGCTTAGTTTATCAGTGTTTCTGGCACTTCATCATGGGAAATCGATTCCCCTCTTCCCACATCCTCTGCTCTCTTTAGCCTCTTGTCACTGCCCAGACATGCACTCCTGATCCTTCAAACAAACAGATGAATCTCAACAGGAAGAGTGTTCAAGGGCGTCCAAATGTTGTGCTGTTGATTCTGTTCTTTTGAGCACAGCGCCTGGAACAACAACAGTCCTCGCTGTTCCCTATCTCACACCATCCTCGGGTTAGCTCTGCATCCTTGCCCCTCTTTGCTTCTTCCTCTTGAAAGGCAGCCACACCTTTGGGCCAAGCAGAGCAAGGCAGAGAGAAATGGCCAGGATGACATGGAATGCTCATCCTGCCAGCTTCTCTCTCTCTAAATAAAAGCAGAAGATCCCAGAAGAAAGAAGGTGAAAGAATCTAGGTAGGATCTCTGGAAAGTAGCATAAAGAGTGAAAATGAGTTTAAGAGAGGGAAAAATTAAAAACGTATGAAATGCAAGATATTATGACTAGCTATAGTTTAAAAAATAATGAAAGAAGGAGACATTTTAAAACTATGATGAGATTTTAAGCTCGGGAAGTAATAGAGAGTAACTCCGGGTGGAAAAGAGCAGAGATAAAGTATTGTGGTGGTTTTGTTTCAGGATTTTTACTTGCTTTCTGTTTTGTTTTCAGAAGGTCTATTTGTTTAGAGTGAGCTGTCAAGTCACATGTTGTTTTAACGTAATGATTTATGTCACAGATTTATCTATATTCCTGCCAAACAGGCAAAAAGGAGGTTTTCTAAGTTTCTGAGCCTTGGCCTACTGCCATGCACATGAGCCCACCATAATCTCTGAAATCCTTGATCTGTGTTACTGCAAATCACTGATTCATCTAGAACAGAGATTGTCAGATTTGTTCCTCAGTGTCCTCAAGATTGTCAGTGGTTCTTCAAGAACCACCGTTGGTGGCTAGTGAGGGAAGGCCTAGGAGGTACCGTCCCAGGTCCCCACCTCTGTGTCAGTATGTCTATTTTACATATGGGCATTCTGCTCAGCATCATTTTGTGAATTTTTAGGAATGTTAGGGATATTTTCCTTTCAAGTTTCAGGTGTGGAAATTGATTAACCCCTGTGAGAGTAGGAACTGCCACTGCTACACCTTACCTGGAACTGATAACCTGTGGGAACAGCCCCCCCACAACCGGCTCCATTCCCCCCACCCCAGAAGTGACTACCCCCACCTCAGTAAACACTGCACAGCTGGCTGCCCTCCTCCCCTTTCAAGATTTACAATCCAGGCTTACTTTTTCTCCTCTGTACATTTTTATATAGTTGAGGTCATATTGCTTATATAAACTGCTTTTTTCATTTAGCAATATATTGCAAGCTTTTACCCCACATCATTAAACTAAACATAAATTAAATTGCATGTACCATATTCCATAACATCCATTTAACCATTTTCCCACTGGAAATTTAGGTTGACTTTTTTTGCTATCATAAATGATATTCTGATGAACATCTTTGTCCTAAAGTTTTTGTCAACATTTCTAATCATTTCCTCAGGATAAATTCCTAAAAGTGGAATTTCTCAAACAATATTACACCTATGAAACTCAATATATTTTGCTACACTTCTTTCCAGAAATGCTAATTCAACCTATATTCCCACAGTGAATATAGCAATGCAGAATTTTAGCCGACTGCTCTGAATGTAATGCTTTGTTTCATCAAGAAAGAAAAATATATTTTTATTAGGAAATCATTTTTCTGCTGCAGTAGCTATTTAAAGTAGAAAACTGCATGCATGCATGATGAAATTGTGTGAGGAAAAGTTTTTTCTTCTGAAAATGAGGGTGAGAAAAATGTACCCACAAAGAAATATAACTGAAAGATAGTATGTGGGTCACAGTTGTTAATCAGTTGACGTTTTTCAAATATAGCATGTCTAAAAAAATGAAAACAGTTTGCTCCCTGAGCAGTGACACAGATGCAAGCACATTTTATGAGACAGACATGCAAGTGCAGGACTTTCAAAGTGCTGAGAGTTAGAATGTAGTATTTGCATCCTGCATTTAAAACACCTTTGGTTACAGGTAGGTAATTGCTCTCATCTTGGAGCCCTGTTTTTTCAGTCCACATGTTCCTGGGATGCCTAGGCTCAAACCATGGCTTTGCCGCTTACTAACTTTGTGAGTTTGTAAGTTTCAGGTCAATTACTCTCTCTAAGGCTTGTTTCCTTCCCTCTAAAGTGAAGAAAATACTAGCGTGGTTGTGAGGATGGAGATAACGCTGTGAGGAGCTCAGCACTCTGTCCAGAGCTGTGCGGTCCAATACAGCAGCCTCAGGTGGCTACGGGGCACTTGAATTGTGGCTGGTCTGTACTAAGATGTGCTGTAAGTGTGCAAATGCACACCAATTTCAAAAGACTTAGGGGCTGGCCCCGTGGCCGAGTGGTTAAGTTCGCGCGCTCCGCTGCAGGCGGCCCAGTGTTTCGTTGGTTCGAATCCTGGGCGCGGACATGGCACTGCTCATCAGACCACGCTGAGGCAGCGTCCCACATGCCACAAATAGAAGGATCCACAACGAAGAATACACAACTATGTACTGGGGGGCTTTGGGGAGAAAAAGGAAAAAATAAAATCTTTAAAAAAAAAAAAAAAAAAAAAAAAAAAAGACTTAGTGCCCGAAAAGAATGTAAACCATTTTATTAGTTTTTTATTGTTACATATTGAAAGGGTACTATTTTAGATATCTTGGCTTCAAATAAGACATATTATTAAAATTAATTGTCATATATTTCTTTGACTTTTCAGATGCTTCTTTTTCCATTTTTAATGTGGCTTGCATTATATTTTCATTGGACAGCACTGCTCTAGAACATAATAAAGGCTTAATGTTTTCTAAATGAAATCAAGGTGGGTTGCTTCTCTCTTGTAGAGTTGCTGAGTTGTCACTTTATCTTGGGTGGGGGGTGGGAGGGGGAATTCGACTCAGGACTGTAAAGCATTTGGGTGGGGTCCTCTGGTCCGGATGGTTTGGAAGAGCCTGGGGGAGGGATGATGCATAACATTTCATTGTTTGTTAGAAGAGTGAGTAGAGAGTTTAAAAATAGCATCCCCCTCCTCCTGCTCCGGCCCCATGCTGATCCCTCCTGAGTTATTTCTGTTGGCCGCATTAGGAACCTGACATTTGATTCATTCAGTGGGCCCTGCCTCGGTCCTTTAAAACAGAATGGACAGTTAGTGAAAGGTCAAAGCCACTATGGCTGGTGGTAGCTGCCCCGGGCCGTGACACAGGCACAGGAGACTGAGGGAATCGGAAGAAGCGGTATGGCAAAATGCTTGGTCAAGATCCAGACTCGGAGGGGCCTCCGCTTGCACATGGTGAACCACTGCCGCAGCGACGTGTTTGTCCGTCTGCTGAGACACGGCTCCAAGATCACAGCTAGAAACACCGGTAGGTGCCCCTCCCTGGGCTGTCATTCTGTGCCTGGGGGAGGGTGCGGGCTTCCAGCTCACTGCTGGCTGGCAGCTGGGAGAGAACCCAAGGGTGAACCTAGTGTCAGAGGTTTGTGATAAGGATGGGAAAGAGACAGGGAGGGAGAAAGGCAGAGAGACGGGCAGGAAGGAGAAGGAACCAGCGAGTGTGAAGGGGAAATGGGAGGGCCTGAAATGAGGATTCTGACTCCGTTGATAAGTGAAAATGGTATGAAGTTGTCATAAAGGCTAATAAATACGCTCTAGTCAGCAGTCAGGTTAGGCCGGAGGCAGCGGTGGTGTATCCAATCCAGATTGCTCAGGAATGACAGAAGATTGTGGAGAAGGCAGACTGGATGATCAAAACAGGCTCCCCACGCTTCATTGTTTAGAGGGTAAAGTCTTCAAGCCTGCTTGCCTGGATGAGGCAAAACCCCCCTTTATCTTCACTGCAGAGCTTTACTGAAAGACGATATCAGTTAAAGAATTGGGATCAAACTGATGTTCTTCCAATTTACTTTTCATGGAAAATGTCATATTTTGTGTGTTATTTTGTGGTCATTGAGGAAAATAGAAATTGAAATAGGAATTTTAAAAATCAGAGCTTACAACAGGAAAGAAGCTGCTGTTATATATGTATATGTGGTTTTCACCAATTGATTAAAATAAAAGAAACCTGGGGGAATGTCTGGAACTGGCCATACTTCATGCACACGTGTGGAACTGACTCCTAAGTAAACTGAAATGAAATTAATTGTATTTTTTATAATGACATAGATAATAGATATGTTCTTGTTGTTAAAGATTTAAAAGTACAATTATATAGAATATTTTCCTTGACCCTAATACTCCCAGCAGCCAATCTATGCATATTGACACGTAGGATATAGGATATATATACATATATATTTTACACGAATGAGCCTGTTCCATATGTATTATTTTACAATTCATTTTTTTCACCTTATCTTATGACTTGAGGGACTTTCCATATCAACGTATATTAATGTATATCCTTTTTTAAAAATGGCTGAATAATATTATGTAGTGTAGAGGTACTGTAATTTATTTAATCACCAAATTATTGTTGGGAATTGATATTTCCTTTTAATTGACTATAAGAGACAGTGCTGCTGTGAATGTGCATACACAGGCATCTCTCTATGATTGATTCTTAAAAGTGTAATTGTTGGGTTGAAGGATATACACATTTTAAATTTTGATGGAAATGCACAAATTATCCTCTAAAAGAGTAACCCTCACTAACAAGATGAGCATGAGAATGTCTACTCCGCCACATAATCACTAACCTTGATGTAAGCAATTTCTTTTGCAAAAAGGTTGAAAGAAAAATGAAATGTTATTTTAATTTACATAGCCCTTTTTACTAGTGAGGGTGAGCATCTTTTCAAATGATAATCGTCTATTTGCATTTCTCCTGGGAATTGCTTGTTTTCTTTGCACATTTCTGTTGTGTTTTTGTCCTCTCCTTATAGATTGTAGGAATTCTTTCATATTATAATCTGAATATTAATCCTTTGTCTTTTACAAATGTTAACTTTTTTCTCCTAATTTGTTCTTGGCTTTCAACCTTTTTAGACGTTAACTTTGCAACATAGGCATTTTCTGTACCCACAGACAAATTCTACATGTGCACACTAATTGATTTTTATATATTCTAAGTTTTACTTCTTTTTTTATTGTCAGTTTTCCTCACTCCAGGATTATAAAAATGTTTCCTGTGTTTTCTTCTTCATAGTTAACACATTAGCTTGAACTATGAGAAATGGCTGATAATCAACTACTTTGGACCTATAAAAATGGCGATTTCACATGACTTGATCTAATATTTGTTTTTATTTAGCCTGTTAACTTATTTGGAATTTTTATGTATGTATGACATGAAGTAGAGATACACCTGGGAAAAAACCCACATTGGTTAGCAATTTTTCTCAAAGTTAGTTATCATAAATTTCTATTATTTTCAAAGGTATGTTTCTGAATAATGTATTTTAGTGTTCCTGCTCCATTACTAACTTTATAGTATAGTTTTGATATCAGGTGGGTCAAGTTCTCTCTCAGCGATCTTTTTCTACCCAAAATTTCTTGATTATTCATGAGCACTTTCTCCATTTGTCATTTTTGAAAACTTGTGGAGATTTGTTTTGAATTGCAGTGGATTTTGGTTTAGAGGAGATCTGAATCTTCAAAATATTGAATTCTCCTATTCAGGAACATTGTTATGTTTCTTCAGTTTCTCAAATTTTCTTTTATGTTACTCAGCTATGTTTTAACATTGTCCTCATGCAAGTTGCATATTTCTTATTATGGATTTTCCTGGATATTACATAGCTATTCTAATTTGTGTATTTAGCTATTTTGAATGGGATTTTGATCCCAAATGATACATTGATCTTGCATTTGAACATCTTACTGAACTGTGAAAGAATTCCCCCCAGCTACTTAATTAACACATCCATCATCCCACATATTTATCCTTTTGGGAGGGAAAGTGAAAACTTGAGTTCTACTCTCTTAGCAAATTTCTATTATACAATACAGCTTCTTATTTGAATTTTTTACTTTTTCTTGTAGAATGATAGTATCACCTGGAAATAGTGAGTTTTGTGCCTTCCTTTCCAATATTTACACGTCTTATTTTTTCCTTTATCATGCCGTGTTACTGAGGGCCACCAGAATATTACTGAAGTGCAGTGAGGGTTTCTGTCATGTTCCTGACTTTGGTGTCATGATTAATTGTGATGACAGAGAGATCCACGAGATGGTATAACAGCTGCATCAGTTAGGATGCCACTAGCGCCAAGTCACAGAAAATCCTAACAGTGGTTGAAATAATAAGGTGATTTATTATCCAAGACAACAGGAAGTCCAGAG
Source organism: Equus quagga (assembly GCF_021613505.1). Classification (NCBI taxonomy): domain Eukaryota; kingdom Metazoa; phylum Chordata; class Mammalia; order Perissodactyla; family Equidae; genus Equus; species Equus quagga. The sequence continues at coordinate 90,304,110 of NC_060272.1, forward strand.
TCAGGGAGCGTTCCAGGGTTGAGAACCCAGGTTCACTTCATCTCTCTGCCCTGCTCTTCTGAGTTGGCCCAAATTCCCTTCAGACCAGTTGCAGTCAGCATCAGAGGATGGCTGCCGGAATTCCTGGTGTCTCCTTCAGATACAGCCACGTCAAGAGAAAGAGCATATCTTTCCAGGATGCTCTTCTTAGAAGCAAGAAACTTTTCTCCGAAGCACTTCCCCACCTCTGGACTCTTCCCTTCAATATTTATTTTCAGGATTGGCTCGCATGCCCATTTCCAACCAGACACCACCCTCTGGTCAAATAAATTTGGAAAATGTTGAGTTAAATAAAACAACACTGGTTTCTTCTCTTCAGGACCTCTAGACATTTTTATACGCTAATAGTAATGTTACTGAGAGCTTACCGTGTGCCAGGCACTTCACATGCTTCTCCACACAATAGCCCCATGTGCTGTCTCCTGGATTTCTTCCCAATTTCTAGATGAGGAAACTGAAACAGAGTGAGTAAGAAACTTGTCCAAGGCCACAGACACTTAGTACAAGGTTTGGATTCAAACACAGAAAGATATCTTCAGAACTTGTACTTTTTGGGTTTTTTTAAAATTTCAGCTTTATTGAGGTATAATTGACAAAATCGTAAAATATTTAGTATACATCATGGTGATTTGATATACATTGTGAAAGAATTCCCCCCAGCTACTTAATTAACACATCCATCATCCCACATATTTATCCTTTTGGGAGGGAGAGTGAAAACTTAAGTTCTACTCTCTTAGCAAATTTCTATTATACAATACAGTATTATCAACTGTAGTCACCATATTATGCATTAAATACTCAAACCTTATTCATCTTATAGCAGAAAGTTTGTATTCTTTTACCAACCTCTCCCTATGTCCCTACCCCCAGCCTCTGGCAACCACTTTTCTACTTTCTCCTTCTATGAGTTTGACTGCTTTTTTTTTTTAGATTCCACATATAAGTGATACAACGCAGCATTTATCTATCTATATCTGGCTTATTTCACTTAGCATAATGCCCTCAAGGCCCATCCATGTTGTCACAAATGGCAGGCTCTCCTTCTTTTCCATGGCTGAATAATATTCCACTGTGTGTGTGTGTACATACATACACACCACATCTTCTTTTCCATTCATCCATTGATGGACATTTAGATTGTTTCATAACTTGGCTATTGTAAATAATGCTGTAATGAACATGAGAATAACAATATTTCTTTGATATCCTGATTTCATTTCCTCTGGATATATATCCAGAAGTGGGATTGCTCGGTTGCATGGTAGTTCCATTTTGCAGTTTTAAGGAATCTCTATACTGTTTTCCATAGTAGCTGCGCCAATTTACCACCAATAGTAGGTGCACAACAGTATACAAGGTTTCCCTTTGCTCCACATCCTTGCCAATTGTTGTCTCTTGTCTTTTTGATGCTAGCCATAACTTTTTGATGAGAGACTATACTCTTAACCTTGATACTAATGTTCAAAAGGGTGATAGTGTGCAGTTTTCCAAACTAATCTGACCACTCTTTCAAGGAACAACTGGCAACACCTTTAGCGACACTAGTGACTTGCCGAGCGGTGTTGAGCAATGCTGCAGTAGTAAATTAGAGCCATGTGATGGTTGAGACTCCAAAGGAGAGGGTGCAGAGTGACAAGAGCAGAGAGTTGAGGCCACCACAAATAGAGGAGAGGAGACTAAAGAAGACAGAAGTAGCTTAGAATCATTAGATGAAAACCAAAAGAAAGTGAAATCTCAGAGGTGGAGTGGTCAGTAGGAGGACAGAAAAGAACACACATTATCTTTAGCAATATGGTGATCATTGGAGATGCTGGTGAGAGCCATTTCAGTTGGCTGGAAAGGGTAACTGACAACTGCAATGTAAGGACAAGGACTGACTGAATCATCCTCTTGAATTCTAGATATTAAAGTCGCCCAAAACAATGGTAAGACTAAGAGTGTCGAAATGTTCACCTACTCTTAGAGCATGACTAGCAGGTTGGTAGATGATGACCACAAGAAGAGAGATTGGGGTGCATGGGTGGGCAGAACATTAGCATTTGCTCTGTGTGGGTGTGACTTAAGTTTCCATTCATCTCTGCTTTCCTGAGTCACTGGGATGATTCTTCATGGGTTTTAAATAGAATGAACAGGCAGCCTCCCAAGGGTATTTAGAGGCATCAGTACATTTCTAATAAGAGGTATTTTGCAGTAGCCATGCCTGAGAGTGAAGGCCTTCATCTGGAAAAGTAAATGTCATTCTTAGGATCTTTTCCTTAAACTCACGGGACATGAGCTTCACTTAAAGGATTAAACTTTATCCCTAACAAAAGGAAGATAAGAGAGTCACGTGGGAGGTTACTGTCTTACTAAATTTTGAAAGTTTACATGCTGCTTAATGTGGATAGAAAACATTTTAGGGACTGATAGCACATGCAGAATATAGTAAATTTTAAAGTTCATTTTATTTCTGTCCTGAACCATTAATCCCCAAAACAGCAAGTGATTTTTTTTTTTTTTTGCTTCTAGCCTGGCTATGATACAATCATAGGAGAGCTGACATATAATTAGGTGACCATGAAATTTATTAGGCAAACCTTTGGAGAGTGAAAGGGGCACTTTAATAATGCTTCTAGGATAACATGCGTACAGTGGGACTGTCCTGGGCAAGTGGGGACAAATGATCACCCTACATATAAAGACACTGTGGTTTCAGCAAGTGAAATTGGGCCAATAACAGAAGACTCTTAACTAAGACTCTTCCTTAATTAAGAAGCGAGGGTGGCTCTGGACCTCTCAGATCCCCTTCTCATCAGGCAACATGGTGGTTTGGAACAAGCTTTGCAGTCAGACAGGCTGGGTATAAACCCCTGCTCTGTTGCTTCCTGGCTTCATGACCTTGTGAAAGTTGCTTAACCTCTCTGAGCCTTAGTTTCCTCATCCCCTCTAATGAATATCACGTGATCATGTACTTAAAGTGTCCTGCCCTGTAAAAATTAATTAAAAATCATAGTGCCCTTGCCTTTTCCCTTCTCCCACACATTTCTCAGTAGATAAAGGAGACATAGCTCTGCTTATTACAGGCAGGTGAACAGTGCTTTCAGAGAAAATATATGTATAGTTTTAAGTGGGACAGTGTATTGATAGACATAGACTAAGATGTAGCCACAGAACACTGGAACTGGAAGGGGTCCGGACCATTTGTAAAAAGTCCAAGACTTCTAGAATTGAGGTGACACGTCTAAGCACACAGAGAGTTCTGCCTCAGCTGGGAACTGAATCCAGGTCCCCGGAATTCCAGACCACTGCTCTTTCCACTCCATCGTACTTCCCAGAAGTGGAATGATGACCTGACTCCGTCCCCTCTCTCACTCGTCCTTCACTCTTCTCTTCCCTACTCTCAACTCAAGAGTAGAGCATACTTCCAAAGCCAGCATGGCTAAGCAGATCAACATAAGTAGACCAACCAGAGTTTAGCCACCTCAGGGAGGATGGTTCTGGTTAATAAGCAACAAATGTGTAACCTCTGTAGAAACCTGACAGTTGGTGTGTGCTTGGGCAGTGGTTGTCAGCCCTTCCGGGTCCAGTGTCCCCCTTTAATAACTAAGATCTTATAATGTTCTCTCTACTGTCCTGAGACGAAACTCAGAAAATAACAGTCTTCTTACACATAACTTTCAAAGTCAAAGTAATGTTCTAACTGTAATGTCAAGAGAAATTATAAGAGAGAAATTCATAATAAAATAGTCTTTCCAAAGGTTTTCTCAAGCATGACTTATGGGGAGGCAGAATGAAGGAGTGGGATGCTGGCCCCCATGAAAATGAAGTGGGGGAACACAGGCAGCGAGGGCACCAGCCAACAAATGCAGGAACGTGTGCTACTATGTAGGCAACATGGACCCCTTATGGATTCTGTATGGCAGTGATGTGATAATCTGAACAGGTACACAATTCTTGGCAAAGATCTTCCTTCAATTTACCGAGTGGTTGCATTCTTGAAAAATTCAAAATATGTTAAAATCATACTCAAATGCTTTGAGTTAAATGTAAAACAGGTAGGCTCTAGATTCAGATCATTCTAATGGTTTTCCATCTACATGGATAATATTTCACAGGACATCTGAAAGTTTGTAGATGCAAAATAAGTCTTCGTTTTGTGGAACCATCCTGCACATTTTAGGATGGCTGCCATCCCTGACCCCACCCACTAAATGACACTAGCCCCTCCGATCATTGCAACCTCCAAAAAAGCCTCTATGATTTTCTAAAACACCCTCCTCCCTGCAGGGTGGTGGTACCACTTTCATCGTCCCCCTGCTCTGCACGTTTAGGGGGCATTCCATAGTTGGGTATCAGCCTGGGGTGACTTGGGGTGCTTCAGAGGGAACCAGAATGGTGGTTCCCAGTGGTGCTGTTTGCCAAAGCCTGAAGCAAGGAGGAAGGCCTGATGATCATAGGGAGAGCATCATGTGGCCATGGCATGGGGAATGAGGAGCCAAGTAGAAGGAGTGCCTCCTGCAAAGGGAACCAGTTTGGTTTTAGCCAAATGACAGCAATGACAACGGCAGATTCCAAATGGGAAAGGCATTGCCAAGTGGGTCTGAAGTTACCCCGAGTAATCCAAACTCCACGGTCATTGAAGTTAGTGTAGATGCGTGCACATGACAGGCGATCAGTGATGTCTGGATAGCGCTATATTGTCCCTAAAGTGCTTTTTCACATTTTTCTTTTCTACATACTTTTGATATAGTTAGGGGTTAGTATTATTGTCATTTTAAGATGTTTGTTCTGGTGACACCCAATATCGCATTGCTTCATTCATAAAGATCATCACACACAGCAAAATAGATGAGGACCATGAGCCGGTCTCTTTAGCTGTTCTAGGCACACACAAGCTGCTGGTAATCTTGGCTGTAGTATTTGGGTTTGTCACAGATATGCTCAGAGTTAATACAGGGGCTGACTGCTAAATGTAAACATGAGCAATGCTTATTCTATTTTTACCTGCCACTAATTTTGCTGTGTACTAACAAAGGTCTCCATATTTTGCCTTCAGCAATAAGATGAAGAGCAACTTTTTCAGTAACAGCATCTGTCAGGAGCCTGCTGAGTAGGTTGTATTGTGGTGCACGGTGTATCTTTAGGGAATGCCATTATATTGGGATCATGTGAATGGTGTTGACTGGAAATGGGCAGTGCACAACCTGCTAGACTGTACATGACAGGCACACTGCCTGTCCATCATCAATGGCCAGTCTTTTCCATCAGCATCTTTTGACTCTCACTATTTCACTTCATAAAGTACTTCTTTGAATTCAATAATAACAATAATGGTATAGAAACATAGTTATACTAGTACACTAAAATATAATTATAATAGCTAGCATTTATTGAATGTTTCCTATGTGTCAGAAACTTTATAGCTATATTCTAATTTAAATGGGCTGCATAGTTATATAAATTTGAAAGCTATTTCCTTTTCCTCAATCACTGTCATTTCACTTCTAAAAAAAGTTTTCAGTCATTAAGCTTTGTGAATATATTCAGGAGGCTTCTTATATATGGATGAAGTAAAATAAATTTAATGAAGCAGTGTAGATAATCTTACCTAATTTAGTATTTCTGCTGTCTTTGGATGTTCTTGTTGAATTCACCATAAAAGGTGTGTAGCAAACTTTTAAGCATCTGTCATATAAAGAAAATTAAGAAATATGGATAACTATAATTCTCCTCGTACTCTATAATAGCTTGTTATAAAACTTGTTACAAAACTAATCTACGTGTTGATAAAATGATTTTGCTTAAGTGTAGCCTAATATTCTAATATTATAGCCTAATAATGTAAGAAAAATAAATGACGGAAGGGGAATAGGGAGTTCTGGGGTTAGGGACTGAAATTCTACGTGGTGTCGCTAGGAAAGGCCTCACTGAGAAGGTGACATTTGATTAAAGACCTGCACAGAGGGAGAGAGTGTGAACCTATCTGAAGGGAGAGTGCTCCAGGCAGAGAGGACAGCCAGGGCAGAGGCCCCCGGTGGGAGCACGACTGGCCTGTTTGAGGGACGGCCAGGCGTCTGTGTGGCTGCAGTGGAGGGAACAAGTGAGAGTGTCAGAGGAGAAAAGCTCAGCGAGGTCAGGAGAGAAGTGGAGGGCACACTGAGGAGGGTCCTAGACAGCCCTGCAAGGGCTCGCCTTGTACTGAGTAAGATGAAAAGCATTAGAGTGCTGAGCAGGTGGGCAGCATTATCTGCCTTAGGTTTGAAGAGGACCACTCCAGCTCTGTGTTGATCGCAGCCTTTACATGGGCAAGAGCTGAAGCAGGGCAGCCAGATGAGATGCTGTTGCAATAATCTTGGTGAGAAAGGATGACAGCTTGGACCAGAGTGGTAGCAGAGCGGGTGGTAAGTAGTCCACTTCTGGATATGTTTTGAAAGTAGAGACATAGAAATTGCTGATGGGTCTAATGTGGGTGTGAATAGAGGAAAGTCAAGGTTTTGGGTCTGAGCAACTGGAGGAACAGAGTTGTCATCGACAAAATACTACAGTCTGGAAATGAGATTTCCCTTACCCTGTTGTTATAGGAGAAAGATACGGAAGCAGAAGACAGAGGGAGAATGGTTGTGTATTAGGAAAAGGAGACTTAAGGAGGAAAGGCCATACACATGAGAAAATGCTGTTAGGTAAGAATAAAGAGCATGGAAGATCATGGACCAAAGGAGCAAAGGAAATAGCCAAAGGGGATGGGAGTGGTCTTTCTAGAGCAATAGCACCACTCATATACAATACTTTACTTCCACTGCTTTCCAGAAGAGGAGAGTACAATGACTCCTTCTGGAGATGCAGAATACCAGATATGTAAAGATGTAGCATTACCAAAAGTCATAACTCTTGTCATCTTTCCCTACACTGTGAATATTTTCTCCCTTCAAGTTTCATGGAGTATTATATGGTAATAAGAAAGTTATGGTTTGCATTTTAAAAAATTTTTAGGGGCCAACCCCCATGGCAGAGTGGTTAAGTTTTCACCCTCCACTTTGGTGGCCCAGGGTTTCGCCAGTTTGGATCCTGGGCGTGGACATGGCACCGCTCATCAGGCCATGTTGAGGCGGTGTCCCACATGCCACAACCAGAAGCACTCACTAGTAGAAGACACAACTTTGTACTGGGGGGATTTGGGGAGAAAAAAGAAAAGAAGATTGGCAACAGATGTTAGCTCAGGTGCCAATCTTTAAAAAAAAAAATTAATTCACTCTTTCAAAAAGAAAAAATTTTTACCAAAGTGAAGTTCACATAACAGAAAATCAAGCATTTTAACGTAAACAATTCAGTAGCATTCGTGCATTCACGCTGTTTTGCAACTAACACCTCTGTTTAGTTCCAGAACATTGTCACCATCCCAAAAGGAAATCCTGCACACATTAAGCAGTGACTCCCCATTCCTCTCTTCCCTCAGCCTCTGGCAACTATGAGTGTGCTACCTGTCTCCAGGGATTTACCTATTCTGGATATTTCATATAAATGGGATCATATGTTATGTGGTCTTTTGTGTCTGTCTTCTTCCGCTTTGCGTGTTTTTGAGATTCATCCATGTTGTAGCACATATCCATACTTTGTTGCATTTTATGGCTGAATAATATTCCATTGTATAGATATACCACATATGCCACCTCTATTCATCCATTGATGGACATTTGGGTTGTTTCCACCTTTTGACTATTAGAGCAGTGCTGCTATGAACATTTGTGTACAAGTATTTGTTTGTGTACCTGTTTTCAATTCTTTGGAGTACACACCTGGGAGCAGAATTGCTGGCTCATATGGTAATTCTATGTTTAGCTTTTTAAGGAACTGCCAAATTGGTTTCCACAGCAGCTGAACCATTTTAAATTCCCATCAGCAATGTACAAGGATTCCAATTTCTGCGTATACTTACCAAGAGTTGTTATTTCCTGGTTTTAAAAAAATCATCACCATCCTAGCACATGTAAAGTGCTATCTCATTGTAGTTTTGATTTGCATTTCCCTGATACCAATGATGTTAAGCATCTTTTCATGTGCCGGTTGCTCTTTGTATACGGCTTGCCTGTTTTATGGTATCTTTCATCTAGGCTGCTCAGTGCTAGCATACCAAAGCTGTCAGGAAACATCTGTTGATTTTTTAAAGCTAAAACCAGTAATTCATGCCTGCACATCTGTTTTTCCAGTTTTATTAAATTACAATTGACATATATCACTGTATACATTTCAAGCGTACAGCACAATAGTTTGACTTACATATATTGTAAAATGATTACCACCATAAGTTTAGTTAGTATCTATTATCTCATAGAGATGCAATAAAAAGAAAAAGCAAAGAAAGAAAATAAAATTGTTTTCCTTGTGATGAGAACTCTCAGGATCTACTCCTTTAATACCTTTCATATATATCATATAGCAGTGTTAACTGTTGTCATCATGTTGTACTTAATATTCCTGGTACTTATTTATCTCATAACTGGAAGTTTGTACCTTTTAACCCCCTTCCTCCAATTCCCTCTCACCTCCCCCACCTCTGATAACCACAAATCTGATAGTTTTTTCTAAGAGTTTGGTTTCCTTTAGTTAGATTCCACATATAAATGAGATCATACAATATTTGTCTTTATCTGCCTGACTCATTTCACCTAGCATAATGCCTTCAAGGTCCATTCACAGTGTTGCAAATGGCAAGATACCCTCATTGTTTATGGCTGAATAATATTCCATCATATGTGTATATATGTATATACACCACACCTTCTTTATCCATTCATCCATCAGTGAACACTTAGGTTGTTTCCATGTCTTGGCTATTGTGAATAATGCTGCTATGAACATGGGGGTGCAGATATCTTTTCCAGTTACTGTTTTCATTTCCTTGGGATATATTCCCAGAAGTAGAATTTCTGGATCATATGGTAGTTCTATTTTTAGTTTTTTGAGGATCCTCCATACTGTTTTCCATAGTGGCTGTATCAGTTTACAATCTCACCAAGAGTGTATGAGGGTTCCCTTTTCTCTGTATCTTCACCAGCACCTGTCATCGCTTTCCTTTTTGATGATGGCCATTCCAACAGGCGTGAGGTGATATCTCATTATGGTTTTGATTTGCATTTCCCTAATGACTAGTGATAATGAGCATCATTTCATGTACCTGTTGGCCATTTATATCTTCTTTGGAAAAATGTCTACTCAGGTCTTTGCCCATTTTTTAATTGAATTATTTGCTTTTTTTGGTGAGTTGTATGAGTTTCCTTATATATTTTAGTTATTAACCCCTTATCAGATATACGGACTGCAAACAGTTTTTCCCATTTCATAGATTGTCATTTTACTTTGTTGATTGGTTCTTTTGCTGTTCAGAAGCTTTTTAGGTTGATGTAGACCCACTTGTTTATTTTTTATTTTGTTGCTTGCACTTTAGGTTTCATATTTAGAAAATCATTGCCAAGATCCATGTCAAAGATCCTTTTCCCTATGTTTTCTTCTAGGAGTTTCATGGTTTTGGGTCCTATATTTGAGTCTTTAATCCATTTCAAGTGAATTTCTGTGAGTGGTGTAAGATTGGGGTCTAGTTTCATTCTTCTACATGTGAATATCCAGTTTTCCTAGCACTGTTTATTGAAAAAACTGTCTTGTCCCCTTTGAGTACTCTTGGTTCCTTTGTCAAATATTAGTTGACTATATATGCTTGGGTTTATTTCAGGGCTCTCAATTCTGTTCCATTTATCTTTTTGTCTGCTTTTATGCCAGTATCATTTTGATTACTATAGGTTTATAATAGCTTGAAATCAGAAGTGTGAAGCCTCCTGCTTTGTTCTTCTTTCTCAGGATTGCTTTGGCTATTCAGGGTCTTTTATGGTTCCATACAAATTTTAAGATTGTTTTTTCTACTTCTGTAAAAAAACTGTCATTGGGATATTGATAGGGATTGCATTGAATCTGTAGATGGCTTTTGGTAGTATTGACTTTTGAACAATATTAATTCTTCTGATCCATGAACATGAGATACCTTTCCATTTATTTTTGACTTCTTTCGTCAATGGCTTATAGTTTTCAGAGTACAGATCTTTCACCTCATTGGTTAAGTTTATTCCTAAATATTTTATTGTTTTGGATGCTATTATAAATAGGAGCATTTTCTTTATTTCTTTTTCAGATAACTCATTGTTAGTGTATAGAAATGCTACTGATTTTTGTGTGTTAATTTTGTATCCTGAAACTTCACTGAATTCTTAATTAATTCTAGCAGTTTTTTGGTTGATTCTTTAGGATTTTCTATATATAAAATCATGTTATCTGCAAATAGAGACAATTTTACTTCTTCCTTCCAATTATGATACCCTTTATTTCTTTTTCTTGCCTGATTGCTCTGGCAAGAACTTCCAGTACTATGTTGAATAGGAGTGTTGAGAGTGGGTACCCTTGTCTTGTTTCTGATCTTAGAGGAAAAGCTTTCAATCTTTCACCACTGAGCATGATGTTAGCTGTAAGCTTGTCATATATGGCCTTTTACTATGTTGAGATAGGTTTCTTCTGTACCTATTTGTTAAGAGTTTTTATCATGAACAGATATTGAATTTTGTTAAATGCTTTTTCTGCATCTATTGAGATGGTCATATCATTTTTTCTTCCATTCTATTAATGTGATAGATCACATTGATTGATCTGTGTATGTTGAATCATCCTTGCATCCAAAGTATAAATCTCACTTGATCATGGTGAATGATCCTTTTAATGTGCTGCTGAATTTAGTTTGCTAGTATTTTATTGAGAATTTTTGCATTTATATTCATCAGAGATATTAGTCTGTAGTTTCCTTTTCTGGCTTCAATATCAGGGTAATGCTGACCTTATAAAATGAATTTGAGAGTGTTCCCTCCTTTTGAATTTTTGAAAGAGCTTGAGAAGAATTGCTGTTAATTCTTCTTTAAACATTTGGTAAAATTCACCCATGAAACCATCTGTTCCTCAGCTTTGTTTCCTTGGGAGATTTTTGATTCAATCTCCTTACTAGTAATTGGTCTGTTCAGACTTTCTATTTCTTGGTAGTTTGTATGTTTCTAAGATTTTTTCCATTTTTTTCTAAGTTGTCTAGTTTGTTGGCATATAGTTTGTTCATAGTAGCTTCTTATGATTCTTTGTATTTCTGTGGTATCAGTTGTAATATCTACTTTTTCTTTTATAATTTTATAGATTTGGATCCTCTCTTTTTTTCCCTTGGTTACTCTAGCTAAAAGTTTGTCAATTTTGTTTATCTTTTCGAAGAACCAACTGTTAGTTTGGTTAATCTATTCTATTTTCTTGTTCTCCATTTCATTCATTTTCTAATCATCATTATTTCCTTCCTTCTGCTAACTTTGGGTTCAGTTTGTTCTTCTTTTCTAGTTCCTTAAGGTGTACAGTTTAGGTTGTTTATTTGGGATCTTTCTTGCTTCTTAATGTAGGTGTTTATTGCAATGAACCTTCCCTCTTAGAACTGCTTTTGCTGCATAACATATGTTTTAGCATGTTGTGTTCCATTTTTGTTTGTCTCAAGATAAATTTTTTTATTGAGGTAACATTGGTTTATAACATAAATTTCAGGTGTACATTGTTATATTTTGACTTCTGTATAGACTACATCATGCAGACCATAAGGAAAAGAGAACTAATGAGCTCAAAGATAAAAATCTAGAAATTATTCAGGTGAAAGGGGAGGGATAAGTAAGATTTCTTTTAAATGGAGAAATTCTACAAGAAATATCTGACTCAACTAGGAAAAGGATAATGGATGGTCAAGATACAAAAGGATAATGGGAGGTCGAGATACTTTTTTATTTCTCCTTTAATTTCTCCTTTGAGCCATTGATTGTTCAGGAGAGTGTTGTTTAATTTCCACATATTCATGAATTTTCCAGTTTCCCTCTTGTTATTGATTTCTAGTTTCATACCATTGTGGTCAGAAAAGATATTTGGTATGATTTCAGTCTTCTTGAATTTGCTAAGACTTGTTTTGTGGCCTAACATATAGCCTATTCTAGAAAATGTTCCATGTGAACTTGAGAAGAATGTATACTCTGCTGTTGTCAGATAGAATATTCTATATATGACTGTTAGGTCCATTTCATCTATATTGTGGTTCAAATCCACTATTTCCATATTGATTCTCTGTCAGGATGATCTGTCCATTGTTGAGAATGGGATATTAAATCCCCCAACTGTTATCATATTGCTTTTGATTTCTCCTTTTAGCTCTGTTTTGCTTTATGTATTTAGGTGCTCTAATGTTGGGTGCATAAATATTTACAATTGTTATATCTTCTGATATATTGACTCCTTTATCATTATATAATTCTTTATCTTTTTTTACCATTTTTAGTTTAAAGTCTATTTTGTCTGATACAAGTATAGCTACCTCTGCTTTTTTTGGTCACCATTTGCTTGAAATGCCTTTTTCCTTCCCTTCACTCTCAGTCTATGTGTGTCTTTAAAGCTAAAGTCAGTCTCTTTATGCACCATCATTACCTTGTTACAAAATCTAACTTTGAATATATTTTTACCATTATGTTTTACCTTGCCTTCTTTTTTTTAATAATTGCAGTAACATTGGATTATAAGATTGTATAACTTTCAGGTGTACATCACAATATATTTCAAATTCTGTGTAGATTACATCATGTTCACCACTCAAAGACTAATCACAATTCATCACCACACACGTGTGCCTAATTACCCCTTTTGCCCTCCTCCCTCCCCCCTTCCCCTTGGTAACCACCAATCCAATCTCTGTTGCTATTTGTTTGTTTGTCATTGATTTTATCTTCTACTTATGAGTAAGATCATACGGTATTTGACTTTCTCCCTCTGACTTATTTCACTTAGCATAATACCCTCAAGTTCCATCCATGTTGTCACAAATGGCCAGATTTCATCATTTCTTATGACTGAGCAGTATTCCATTTTGTATATATAGCACATCTTCTTTATCCATTCGTCCCTTGATGGGCACCTAGGTTGCTTCCAAGTCTTGGCTATTGTGAATGATGCTGCAATGAAGAAAGGGGTGCATGTATCTTTATGCATTTGTGTTTTCAAGTTCTTTGGATAAATATCCAGCAGTGAAATAGCTTGATCATAAGGTAGATCTATTCTTAATTTTCTGAGGAAACTGCATACTGCTTGCCATAGTGGCTGCGCCAGTTTGCACTCCCACCAGCAGCGTACGAGGGTTCCCTTTCTCCACATCCTCTCTAAAACTTGTTGTTTCCTGTCTTGTTAGTTGTAGCCATTCTGACCAGAGTGGGGTGATATCTCACTGTAGTTTTGATTTGCAATTCCCTGATAGTTAAAGACGTTGAACATCTTTTCATATGTCTGTTGGCCATCCATATATTTTCTTTGGAGAAATTTCTGTTCAGATCTTTTACCCATTTTTTAATTGTGTTGTTGGTTTTTTTGTTGTTGAGATGTATGAGTTCTTTGTATATTTTGGATATTAACCCCTTATCTGATGTATGGTTTACAAAAATATTCTCCAAGTTGTTAGGTTATCTTTTCATTTATTTGATGGTTTCCTTTGCTATGCAGAAGATTTTTAGTTTGATTTAGTCCCATTTGTTTATTTTTTCTATTGTTTCCCTTGCCGGGTCAGACATGGTATTTGAAAAAAATGCTGCTAAGACCAATGTCAAAGAGCATACTGCCTATGTTTTATTCTAGAAGTTTCACTTTGAATTGATTTTTGTACATGGTATAAGATAATAGTCTACTTTTATTCTTTTGCATGTGGCTGTCCAGTTTTCCCAACACCATTTATTGAAGAGATTCCTTTCTCCATTGTATGCTGTTGGCTCCTTTGTTGAAAATTAGCTGTCCATAGATGAGTGGATTTATTTCTGGGCTCTCAATTCTGTTCCATTGATCTGTATGTCTGTTTTTGTGCCAGTACTATACTGTTTTTGTCACTATAGCTTTGTAGTATATTTTGAAATCAGGGAGTGTGATACCTCCACCTTTGTTTTTTTTCCTCAGGATTCCTGTGGCTATTCTAGGTCTTTTTGTTGTTCCATATAAATTTTAGGATTCTTGGGGCCAGCTCCGTGGCCGAGTTGTTAAGTTTGCGTGCTCCGCTGTGGCGGCCCAGGGTTCGGATCCTGGGCACGGACATGGCACCACTCATCAGGCCACGTTGAGGTGGAGTCCCACATCCCACAACTAGAAGGACCTGCAACTAAGATATACAACTATGTACCGGGGGGCGGGGGGGTGAGGGAATAAAGCAGAGGAAAAAAAAGAAGATTGGCAACAGTTGTTAGCCCAGGTGCCAATCTTTAAAAAAAAAAAAAAATTTAGGATTCTTTGTTCTATTTCTGTGAAAAATGTTGTTGGAACTTTGATAGGGATTGCGTTGAATCTATAGATTGCTTTAGGAAGTATGGACATTTTAACTCTGTTAATTCTTCTAACCCAAGAGCACAGAACATCTTTCCATTTCTTTGCTTCTCCTCAGTTTCTTTCAACAATGTTTTATAGTTTTCAGTGTACAGATCTTTCACCTCTTTAGTTAAGTTTATTCCAAGCTATTTTATTCTTTTTGTTACAATTGTAAATGGGATTGTATTCTTAATTTCTATTTCTGTTATTTTGTTGTTATTATATAGAAACACAGCTGATTTTTGTATGCTGATTTTGCATCCTGAGGCTTGACTGTATTCATTTATTATTTCTAAAAGATTTTTAGTGGATTCTTTAGTTTTCTATATATAAAATCAGTCAACTGCAAATAGTGACAGTTTCACTTCTTCTTTTCCAGTTTGGATCTCTTTTATTTCTTTTTCTTGTTTCCTTGCTCTAGCTAGGACTTCCAATACTATGTTAAATAAGAGTAGTGAAAATGGGTATCCTTGCCTGATTCCTGTTCTTAGAGGGATAGCTTTCAGTTTTTCTCCATTGAGAATGAAATTAGCTGTGCGTTTATCATATATGGTCTTTATTATGTTGAGGTACTTTCCTTCTATACCCCTTTTATTTAGAGTTTTTATCATAAATGGATGTTATTTCTTGTCAAATGCTTTCTCTGCATCTATTCAGATGATCATGTGATTTTTATTCTTCATTTTGTTAATGTGGTGGATCATGTTGATTAATTTGCACATGTTGATCCATCCCTGCATTGCTGGAATAAATCCCACTTGATCATGATGTATAATCTTTTTAATGTATTGTTGTATTCAATGCGCTAGTATTTTGTTGAGGATTTTTTCATTGATTTTTTCAATATCAGTGATATTGGCCTGTAATTTTGTTTTTCTGTTCTTTTCTGGTTTTGGTATCAGGATAATGTTGGCTTCATAGTATGAGTTAGGAAGCTTCCTCTCCTTTTCAATTTTTTGGAAGAGTTTGAGAAGGATAGGTATTAGGTCTTCTTTGAATGTTTGGTGGAATTCACCAGGGAAGCCATCTGGTCCTGGACTTTAATTTTTTGGGAGGTTTTTGATTACTGTTTCAATCTCTTTACTGGTGATTGGTCTATTCAAATTCTCTACTTCTTGATTCAGTTTTGGAAGGTTGTATGATTCTAAGAATTTATCCATTTCTTCTAGATTATCCAATTTGTAGACATATAGCTTTTCATAGTATTTTCTTGTAATCTTTTGTATTTCCGAGGTGTCCATTGTAATTTCTCCTCTTTCATTTCTGATTTTATTTATTTGAGCCTTCTCTCTTTTTTCTTGGTGAGTCTATCTAGAGATTGGTCAATTTTGTTTATCTTTTCAAAGAACGAGCTCTTGGTTTCATCAATTTTTTCTAATTTTTTTTAGTCTGTATTTCATTTATTTCTGCTCTGATTTTTATTTTTTCCTTCCTTCTGCTGATTTGGGGCTTTGTTTGTTCATCTTTTTCCAGTTCCTTTAGGTATACCATTAGATTTTTTATTTGTAATTTTTCTTGTTTGCTGAGGGAGGTCCAGATTTCTATAAACTTCCCTCTTAGAACTGCTTTTGCTGTATCCCATAGATTGTGGCATGTTGTATTTTCATTTTCATTTGTCTCCAGGTATTTTTTAATTTCTCCTTTGAATGGACCCATTCACTCTTCAGTAGCATTTTGTTTAATCTCCACATTTTTGTGGCTTTTCTGGTTTTCTTCCTGTAGTTGATTTCTAGTTTCATACCTTTGTGGTCAGAAAAGATGATTGGTATTATTTCAATCTTCTCAAATTTATTGACACTTATTTTGTGGCCTAACATGTGATCAGTCCTTGAGGATGTTCCATGTGCATTTGAAAAGAATGTGTGTTCTGCAGTTTTTTGATGGAATGTTCTATATATATCTACTAAGTCCATCTGGTCCAATGTGTTGTTTAACACCAGTGTTTCCTTAGTGATCTTCTGTTTGGATGATCTATCCATTGGTGTAAGTAGAGTGTTAAAGTCCCCTACTATTATTGTATTACTGTCTATTTCTCCTTTTATGTCTGTTAATAATTGCTTTATATATTTAGGTGCTCCTATGCTGAGCGCATAAATATTTACAAGTGTTATAGCCTCTTGTTGGATTGTTCACTTTTTCATTATGTACTGCCCTTCTTTGTCTCTTATTACAGTTACTGTTTTAAAGTCTATTTTGTCTGATATAAGTATTGCTACCCCCACTTTCTTTTCTTTGCCGTTTGCGTGGAGTATCTTTTTCCATCCTTTCACTTTCAGTTTGTGAGTGTCTTTAGGTCTGAAGTGTGTCTCTTGTATGCAGCATTTATATGGGTCTTGTTTTTTTATCCAATCAGCCACCCTATGCCTTTTGATTGGAGCATTTAGTCCATTGACATTTAAAGTAGCTATTGATAAATATGTGTTTATTGCCACCTTGCTACTTTTTTTTTATGGGTGTTTTAGTTGTTCTGCTCTGTTCCTTTCTTCTTCTCTTGCTCTCTTCCCTTGTGGTTTGATGGCTTTCTTTAGTAATATGTTTGATTTCTTTCCTCTTACTTACTTCTTTATTTATTATAGGTTTCTGATTTGTGATTACTGTGAAGTTCCCGTATAATATTCTATGTATATAGCAATCTGTATTGAGTTGATAGTCTCTTTATCTTGACCTCTTTCTAAAAGCTCTACTCTTTTACTCCCCTCCTCCCACATTTTATGTTTTTGAAATCATATCTAATCTCTTATTTTGTCTGTGTCTATCCATTACCCTCTTATCATTGAAATAGGTAATTTTATCACTTTTGTCTTTTAGCCTTCATATTATCTTCATAGGTGGTTGATCTTCTACCTTTACTGTATTTTTGCCTTTACCAGTGATTTTATTGCCTGTTTGCTTTTTCTTTTTTTGAAAGGTTTCTTATCCATATTTGTGGTCTTCTCTTTTCCACTTAAATAAGGCCCTTCAGCATTTCTTGTAGAACTGGTTTCTTGGTGATAAGCTCCTTTAAATTTTGCTTCTCTGGGAAACTCTTTATTTCTCCTTTCAATCTGAATAATAACCTTGCTGGATAGAGTATTCTTGGCTGTAGATTTTTTCCTTTCAGCACTTGAAATAAGTCATGCCACTCTCTTCTAACTTGTAGGGTTTCAGCTGCGAAGTCCACCAATAGCCTTATGGGCTTTCCTTTGTATGTCACTCCTTACCTTTCTCTTGCTGCTTTTAAGATTCTCTATCTTTAATTTTGGACATTTTAATTATAATGTGTCTTGGTGTGGGCCTCTGGGTTTATCTTGTTTGGTGCTCTCTGTGCGTCCTGATTTGGATGTCTGTTTTCTTCCTTAGGTTCGGAAAACTGTCAGCTATTATTTCTTCAAATAGATTCTCTGCCCTTTTGTCTTTCTCTTCTTCTGAGGAACCTATAATACAAATGTTAGTGTGCTTGATATTGTCTCAAAGTTCCCTCAGACTGTTCTTATTCTTTTTCATTCTTTTTTCTTTTGTCTGTTCTGCTTGGGTGATTAACTCTAGTCTTTTGTCTAGCTCACTGAGCCATTCTTCTGTATCCTCTACTCTGCTATTGAATCCCTCTAGTGAATTTTTCATTTCCAGTATTGTATTCTTCATTTCTGATTGGTTCTTTTTTATATTTACCAATCCTTTGTTGACAGTCTCACTGTGTTCATCCAGTCTTCTACCAATATCAGTGACCATCTTTATGAGTTTTTATTTGAACTGTTTATCAGGTAGATTGCTTTTTTCTGCTTCATTTACTTCTTTTTCTGGGGCTTTGTCCTGTTCCCTTGCTTTGAACATATTCCTTTGCCCCCTCATTATGCCTCTTTCTCTGTGCTTATATCTATGTATTAGGTAAGTCAGCTATGTCTCCTGATCTTGGAGAAGTGGCCTTATGTAAGAGATGCCTTTTGAGACCTGGCAGTGTGCTTCCCTCTCCTCACCAGTCCAAATGTTCCTGGAGTGATCCTTGTGTGGGCTACTTGTGTCCTGCTGTAGCAGGGTTGCTCTTACTGCAGGTACTCAGGGAGTCTAGGCTTTCCCTCCCTGTCCAGCTGTTTGTAAATCGGGTTTAGCAAGCCCCAGCACTGTTGGCTACAAGGTCTAATGGTACACTCCTGTTGCAGTTTTCCTGTTAATTGGGTAGGCACCCAGTGTAGCTGGTTGCTAGGCTCAGGGGCTTACAGTTGCTGTAGGCCTCAGGCCTGCAAGTCTGTTGTCAGCTCTCTTAGGATTGCAGCTGTGTTGGGCTAGCCCCAGGCATAGGAGCACCCAATTGTGTCAGGCTTTGGAAGGTAGGGCTGATCTTCTTTGTTGCTGTTTGTGAAGCACAGGTCTTCTGCCACTGATAAGCCCCACCTCCCACAGATCCACACTCACTGTCAACATAGTCCTGACCTGTGCACACATCCCGACCCCCTGGAATGAACCCAGTAATCCCACTGCAGAGGCCCCCACCTCTCCACCAATGTCCCTCACAGTTCACCTGTTCCTCACACACGCCCTGCCCCACAGAGGTGGACACACTTGCCTGCCTGTAGAGGATCAAGGCACCCAGTCTATGCAGGCCAACAAGTAGCCTGAGGGCTTGCTGTTGGGTGGGGCCAGTCCCTAGGGCAGGCTGCCTGCCCTGCCTGAACTGGATTAAATCTGGACCCTAGTGGGTGTGGCAGGCCCCAGGGCTAACAGGCCAGGGAAAGAACTTCACTGGCATCTGCCAGCACCTGTGTCAGCATGCCTGTACTAGGTCACAACAATGACCACCACCAATGTCTCAGTCTCTGGAAAGGTCTCACCTCTCACTGAGATGCACCCAGAGCCCACCAGGTGAGTCTCTTCACCAAAGGACTATGCAGCTTTCTTTATGATGATTTTAGGTTGCTCCCTGAGATGGGAGAATTTGTGCATGGGCCCTTTAAGAGCCAGGTATTTTGGGCTTTCATTCAATAGCTTTTCTTGGGGTATTCCAATGTTGCAGTTAATAGCCAGTGAAGCCAAATAGTAGGACACTCGTCTCAGTTGTGCTGAGTCTGCAAGATGCTTACATCAGTAATGGGCCCCACTCATGTCCCCACTTCTCCAGGGAGAGCTACATACCTTAGGGTGGCTCCTGCCGGGCTGGCTGTGAATCTCTGTGGCTCACGAAGGTGACTTTTTTCTCTTCAGAAGGAATTTCTGCCTTTTCTGCCTCAGTCAGGACTGTCCCTTGTTGTGGGGGTTCTTTTTATCCAGTTTTCAGTTCTCTCTCTGCGGTAATTTTTCCAAGAAAATTTGTAATCTGGTTGTGTTTGTGGGAAGAGTTGAGTTCAGAGTCTGCCTATGCTGCCATCTTGACAAGATCTCGAAAATACCTTGCCTTCTTATTTATTTATTTATTTGGCGAGGAAGATTGTCCCTGAGTTAACATCTATGCCAATCCTCCACTATTTTCTATATGATATGCCGCCAGAGCATGGCTTGATGAGCAATGTGAGGGTCCACACCTGGCATCCGAACCCACAAACCCCGGGCCACTGCAGTGGAGCTCGCGAACTTAACCACTATTCCACCAGGCCAGTCCCTGCCTTCTTATGTTTTTATGATGTTAATTCACATCCTTTTATTTCAACTCAAAGAAACTTTAGCATTTCTTTTAGGGCAGGTCTAGTGATGAATTCCCTCAGCTTTTCTTTGTTCAGAAAAGTCTTTATCCTTCCTTCATTTCTGAAAGACAGCTTCACTGGACATAATATTCTTGGTTTACAGGTTTTTTTCTTTAGATATTTTGAATATATCATCCCGTTCTCTTTTGACCTGAGAAGTTTCTGTTGAGAAATCCACCTATAGTCTCATGGGATTTCCCTTTTATGTAACTTCTCTCTTTTCTCTTGCTGCTTTTAAAATTCTTTGTCTCTGACATTTGACACTTTAATTATAATGTGTCTCAGTGTTGACCTATTTGGGGTCCCTTGGGCCCCTTGGATCTGGATGTCTATTTCTCTCTCCAGGTTTGGGAAGTTTTCAGCCGTAGTTGCTTTAAATATACTTTCTGTCCCTTTCTCTTTCTCTTTTCTTCTTGGAATTCCCATAATGCAAATATTGTTTCTTTTCCTTGTCCCATAAGTCCCATAGGCTGGCTTCACTCTTCTTCATTCTTTTTTATTTTTGCTCCTCTTACTGGGTAATTTCAAATATCCTGTCTTCCAGATTGTTGGTTCTTTCTTCTGCATGGTTGAGTCTGATTTTGAAGCTCTCTATTGAATTATTCAGTTATTTTCTTTTTCAGCTCTAGGATTTCTGTTTGTTTAGTTTTTTTTTATGGTTTCCATTTTTTTGTTGAACTTCTCATTTTGTTCACTCATTGTTTTTTGTTTTGTTTTGTTTTACTGAGGACAATTCACCCTGAGCTAACATCTATTGCCAGTCATCCTCTATTTTGTATGTGTGTTGCCATCACAGCATGGCCACTGATAGATGAGTGGAGTAGGTCTGCACCCGGGAACCAAACCTGAGCCACCAAAGAGGAGTGCACCAAACTTAACCACTAGGTCACCAGGACTGGCCCTATTCATTGTTCTTTTACTTTTGTTTAGTTGTCTATGTGTTCTTGTTGTTTGCTAAACTTCTTTAAGAGGATTATTTTGAATTCTTTGACAGTTCATAGATCTCTATTGCTTTAGGGTCAGTTATTAATGCTTTATTAGTTTCGTGCAGCGTGTCATTATTTACCTGATCTTTCATGATCCTCAACTCTTTATCTTGGTGTCTGAGCATTTGAGGAGGTGGTCTCCTCCTCCAGACTTTGCAGGTTCACTTTGGCAGAGACAGTTCTTCACCAGTCAGGTCACTTTGGGTTTCTGGATGTATCTGCCAGTAATATCCTTAGGCAGACCCTGCTACTAGGGTCTATTTTTGAGCCAGGAAACTGTTTGAGCTCCAAGGTCGTGGGTGGAGGGGTGTGCCCCTGGCTGAGAACAGCTGGATACAGCTGCTGGTTTGGTCCCCTGCCCAAGCAAGGCTGTAGGATAGGCTCTGCAGATTGTCTGGTCAGGCTTACTAGATGGTATGGGCTGGGTACTCTACTCAGCAGTAGGTGGGGCTATGAATTAGCTTCCCTTCCCTGATGAGGGAGCAGGATGGGACCCAGGGCCTGCATGTCATATTGTTTTGGGACCCAAATCAGGCAAGAATGTGCACTGGATATCCTGTTCTGGGGAGGCCACCAGCTTTGCTCTGCAGACAGGGAAAGCCACAGGCTGTGCTCTCTGTTCAAGTGCCACTGTATGCAGTGCTGTTAGATGGGTTATACAGCTTCCCATCTAACTGTGCTCTGGTAAGATTCCCTGGTCAGTGGGCTGAATTCTGTATTTAGCAATGAGTGAGGCTATGAATTAGTTTCCCTGCCTGGGTGCAGTGGGAGAAGCAGCTCCAAGGCCACCAAGGCTCTTTGTGGTCTTCACGCAAGCTGACCCATGCTCCAGTTTCTTTGCTCTATGGGTAGTCAGCTCTGTCTGCCCACCTCTTGGCTCAACTTTTGCTGGGTAATGCAGCTTCCAGGTGTTCTCGCCAGCTCTTTCTATCAGATGGGGCTGGAGGCCACTCTTTGCAGGAGATGGGGCTGTGACTCAGTATTTCTGCCTGGGCATGGGCAGACCAGGCTCCAGGGCTGGCAAAACTCCTCATCTGAGGACCCAAATCAGGCAGACCTGCACCCTGCCAAGCTCCCTGGCCAGAATACACCACCACTTTGGTTCTACACATGAGCATAGCTGCTGGTTGGGATTACTTACTTGGGCTTTGCAGGTAAGAACTTGGTCTGCCAAGATCTGAGAGCTGGTTTTTGGAAGCCCCTCCCCCTTCTCTGTCACAATCAGATTCCCAGTGGTTGAGCCTCACAGATTCCCCTGTGATCCCTGTGGGGCAAAACCAAGTAAAGGATCCTACAAAGCAACCCACAGTGTTCAGGGGTAGAGAGTCTAGATGTCACCCCTGGGTTTTCTTTTCCTACTGTAGGAACTATAGGCTCCTATAAACATAGGGGGACTTCTCAGCATGGTGCTGCACCAGCCTTGGGACGGGGCAATGTGATCAGTGTGTAGCTGCTCCTCTTACTCTTCTAATGCAGTCTACCTTGGTCTCTGTGGTATTGGGCCAGGAGGGGTGGGGTTCTTCAGCCTCACTCCCATGTTCTCTCAGTGGTGTCTTGTCCATGAACAGTTATTAATTGTTCTTCTTGTGAGGGGGAGTGAAGAAAGGAACAAACTATGTCGCCACCTTGGTAACATCACTTTCTGCTCATCTTGCAGAAACAGCAATCCTGAAATGTATCATTAAAAGGTGGTTTCCACTTACCTGATACACTTGGCTACCAATTAGGTATTATATTATAGAGCCATCCTTGGGAACACTTCTTTGATTTTGCCTTTATTTACCACTAAGAACCCAAGACTCAAAATTAGGAGAGCTAGCTTTAGGCCTGACAGTAGGTAACTGGGTTTCCCATCTGTAAAATGAGGGCTGAGAAACACCTCTCCCTGAATAAACTCTAAGAAATAGTGTTCATACCCTTTGACCAAGCAATTTGCCTTTCAGACATCTATGTATGGCAAATGAACTGAAATAAGAGGGGAAAAAAAGGCTTTTATGTAAAAATGTCTCATGGCATTTTTTTTTTACAGCTGCAAAGCAATCTAAATGTTTGCTAATAGGAAACTAATTTATTGTATTAACTAAATAGAGAATTCTGGAACCATTATAAGGAATACCAATGGGAGTTCATGTCAACAGAAAATGTCTAAATTAAAATGTCAAATGAAAGGAGGAAAATGTAAGTCTGTGCATACAATATAACTACAATTATATAAAAATAGAAACCACAAAATTGTGCCTAAGATGAAGACTAGAAAACAATACATAAAAATAATAAAGTGATTATCATTGGATAGTAGATTCTATATTTTACCATAATACTTTATAGGATGACAGGTTGAGTTCTAAAAGATACCATTCACAATTATAATAGTGATTTATTGTCATTTTATTCTTTCAGACATGACCAAAGTTGGAAGTTTGCAGACCATAATTGCACATGTAAATGTTGTAAATATTGCCAACCATTTGAGTTGTGGTGGTTATTTTTGGTTTAGCATGTTGACCTTAGAACTTATGGTACAGGGTCTCTTACTAAAATGACATTGTTAAAAGTCAGGATTCCACACAGAACAATTTCATGGATTCCTTGAATTCCATTCTTTTTTTGGTTTGTTTGCATCTGCAGATCTTTGTGGAGAAAGAAAACCTGAAATTTTAAGAAAAAAATGTCTCTTTACAGGTGTTCCATTACCCAAAGAAGACAATATTTCTGCCCCCTTGATCTCCAGCTCACCAGTGAAGGAAGCCCGGGCGTATGAGAACCCCCCAAGAGAAGAGGAAGATAAAATAAGAGAAGAGCCCTTGACCATCTCTGAACTGGCATATAACCCAAGTGCCAGCCTGCTCCCCACTCCCGTTGATGATGACGAGATTGACATGCTCTTTGACTGTCCATCTAGGCTGGAATTGGAAAGAGAAGACACAGATTCATTCGAGGATCTGGAAGCAGATGAAAATGCCTTTCTGATGGCTGAAGAAGAGGAGCTGAAGGAGGCTCACCAAGCTTTGTCGTGGAGCTATGACATTCTGAGCGGCCATATTCGGGTGAACCCACTGGTCAAGAGTTTTTCCAGGCTCCTGGTGGTGGGCCTGGGGCTGCTGCTCTTTGTATTCCCCCTGCTCCTCCTCCTTTTGGAGTCAGGTATTGATCTCTCCTTCTTATGTGAAATCCGCCAGACGCCAGAGTTTGAGCAGTTTCACTATGAATACTACTGTCCTCTCAAGGAGTGGGTGGCTGGCAAAGTAAACCTCATTCTCTACATGCTGGGTTGCTCATAAGGCTCATATCTCATATGACTAAGGGCTATATTCAATACTAGTGATTTGTTTTTTTCAGCAAATGCCTGGTTCTGAATGGTCACAGGGCCATCAACAGGTGTTCTTTACTCATAACTGATTATTCAAACCTTTAAGTTAGCTTTCCATAATTCACTGCAATTAAATAAGTTTAAATCAAATACATTTATTTTATTTACAGGTCAGGAAGATGGCCTTTAACCAAAAATATGTTTATTTTTTATTATATTACAGACATACTCTTTATCTATTATATCATAATACATTGAGCTGAATTAGATTTCCCCTTTTTTAATAGTTAGCAGCATTACAAGCTATAAGGTTCAGAATCAGAATTTTAGTAAAAACCCAAGAGAAGGTTTTTGAATATAATCCTTAGTGAAAACAACATCTTCTAACCAATGCCTATACAACTAAATTTATGCTGGGCTTTTGTTTTTGTTTTTTTAAAAATATTTTTATGTGTTCAAAATATTTTGGTAAATTTTTAGCAAAAAAAAAAAAAAAAGAAGAAGCCACCTGGAGTTATTTAAGTGTACAGATTGTAAGAATAATGCACAAAGAGTATGTCAGGAATTTTTTTAATGTTTTGGCACTGGTTTGTTTTTAAAAATGTTTTTGGCTAAATCATTGCATAATTTGTTGTTACCTGCATATGAGATAGAAAATAGGTAGAAAGACACTGTAATAAGTAAGCTCCTAAGATGGATGATGGAACTGGAGGATGTAGAAACTGAGAGCATCAAATGGACACAGGGTGGTCCATTTATCAAAGTATTTGGACAAGATGACATTACTTTCATTTGCATTCTGTCCATATATTTTGGCTGGGGAAGTAGAATGTTTTTAAAGGAAAGTGAAACTTTAAAGGAAAATAGTTAAAAGATATGCTAGTTAATTGCATATTATTGTACATTAACCCAAGAGTGGAAGCAGATGGGAATGGGGCAAATGGCAAGTAGCAAAACAGAGTTCTGGTGAGGCTGATAGGCAAGTGGCAGCTGGCAGATGATCTGTTTGATGAAAGTGATGATGATGCAAGGTCCTGGATGATGTAAAGAACAGTGTACTCACTGTCCGAGTTGACATGAATATGCGTAAGTGGCTCTAAATAAAAGTGGGGAAACTTTAAGTCATGTTTTTTGGTCCCTCAGGCCATTCATTGTGATTCTCTAGAAGAAACTTCAAAAGAGGTGTGTGTTTGAGAAAGAGAGAGAATGAAAAGAATGGATTTTGGGTTTTTGATAAATGCCGATGATCTTTCTTTGTGGTGGTCATTATACTCCCTTCCCTTCCTGGTTTCCTTAAGATCGTAACTCATTCATAATTAAAATGAAAGTGGAGGGGACTCATTAGATGATATGGTGTTTCTGCTTGGGTGAAGTAGTGAAATGACTCCCTAATCAGACAGTAGATGGGAAACATGCTCTTGAACTTTCCTTCAGACCATTAAAGCCATGAAGGAAAGGCTCTAACGTCCTCCCATGGAGAAGTACCTACCAATACTGTGGTACAAATGAGAAAGAAGAGCATATGGAGCTTAGAGCATGGAGCACTGGGATTTCTCCGTGGATCGAAAACATTCCATTGCCTTCATTTACAAAGACACTGGGCTGCCTGTGATCTCCCCCTAACTCTAATAGACACTCCAACTCCATCATTAGCACAATTTCCAAATTGGCCATTCCAGTCCTACTCAATGGATCTCTGAGTGCTTTACTAAATACTTAATTTTGAAAATAAGTTTTAAAAGTCAGCTCACGGAGCCTTCTGTTGAGCGAATATGATACACATTGGCTGTGAAGTTTGTAGGGTGTTCCTTCCCATGTGCTTTTGGTGATTGATTTTGCTTTTTAATAAAGAACATTTAATACCTGAAATTTGATATAAACATAGAAATATATCGTCTATAGTTTATTTTGGAAGTTTTCAAATGGCCAGCTTTGAAATTGAAGATTTCTTCCCTCTTCTTTTTTCATATGACTTCTAAGTCATACCTTCTGACATAAGGATACTTCAGTGTAATCTGCATAGAATTAGTCCCCCTTCTAATCATGCTTCATATCATTTTCTTTGAAGTTCTAACCATAACAAATCATTTAGCCCTCACCCTTTTAAATAATATTGAATACTATTTTTTAAATTATGGAAGTAATCTATTTCCCATTATAAAACATTTGAAAAATAACTGACAGGATAAATATCACATGTAGTCCAACCATGCGAATTTATATTAAAGAGTAATAAATACATTATTTTAACATTTCCAGCTAACATCTCTTTTCTCTTAGGCAAAAAACTTAACTGTTGAATAGAATTTGTGTGTGTGTGTGTGATGAAGATTCCCCCTGAGCT
The DNA here is from genome assembly GCF_021613505.1 of Equus quagga. NCBI lineage: Eukaryota > Metazoa > Chordata > Mammalia > Perissodactyla > Equidae > Equus > Equus quagga. The sequence goes on from NC_060272.1 coordinate 90,330,855, forward strand.
CATAGCCATTGCTAATCCTCCTCCTTTTTCACTTGAGGCAGGTTAGCCCTGAGCTAACATCTGTGCCAGGCTTCCTCTATTTTTTGTACGTGGGATGCCTCCACAGCATGGCTGATGAGTGGAGTAGTAGGTCTGCACCTGGGACCCAAACCTGCGAACACAGGCCGCCAAAGCGGAGCACGCAGACCTTTAACCACTCGGCCATGGAGCCAGCCCCTGAATAGAAATGTTTTTAAGTGAAGGAGTTGACAGGATAGGGTCTGCTGAATTTAAACAATAGCCACCAAAAGTAAACTGGGATCCTTAAATGCCATTATGCTGGGGTAGAATAAGAGCCTCTTAGAAATATCCACTTAAGCGTTGTTAAAAGACAGTCACCGGTTGCCTGAATCAAATGAGGAAAAGACTGCTCCCACAGATGGAGGGGACATAATAGCATGAGATAGAGAGTTCACAGCAAGTGTGTGAGTATATGTATATTCCATATTATTGGCATATATATGTTTATATATGAATCTGTATTTATATACACACAACTGATATGCCCTTCACACATAGTTGTGTTTATTTTTCCCCAATTGAGGAATTTGTGACATGTTATTGTTCCTTTTCCTTCTCAGATATCATGGTGGATAAAACTCACAGTCCCCAAGGTTTATATTTTCCATAAAAACCACTGTGTGTACATTTGTGGTTATATATACGCATATATATGGCAAATACATATACACACACAATCCTGTCTTTAGTGCTAATGCAAGTTGGATCATGCAAAAAATGTAGGTAAAGTATCGTGTATTTCTGTCTGTGCTTGGAATATACTGTAAAATGTTATGTATTTGGAATATATTTTGTGGTTTGTCTAATATTTATAAAGACAACTCTGGGAAGAATTCAAAATGAGTGGATTTCATTGAAATACTAGCGATATGGGGCCATGTTACCTATGATTGGAGCCTTATCTTTGTATAGTGAAATTTGCATTTCTATGTCAACATCCAGATTGTTTTATATGTTAACATGGTGGCAGGAATCCCTAATAAAAATACTCTGGGGAAAAATGTTTCTGCAATCATTTAGTTTTATTCGAAGTAAAGTTGAATAAATAGCCTTTTGGAAACTACAGAAAAGTGCCACGTAGTACCATGAATGAGGTCATCCCTGAATGGTGATAATATGGGGAAAAAAAATCACAGGTAATGGATAGGATTGACCCTTTGCAGAAGTCACCCAGGCCAAAACCAGGAATACTGAGTGCACTGGAAATGCACCCAAACATAAAAGACAGTATAGCCTAATTAATGGCATTAAGATAACAAGAGAGAGAGAAAAAATGAAGGGGAGCGTTCTGCATGACAGGTAGGAGGAGGGATTTCAGAATGCTAGATGTTAGCATGTCATCACTTTTGGCCGGAAAAGGATGACTTCCTGTGCCAGAGAGAGCTACAGCAGACTCAACGCTGTCACACTTGCCATTATACTTCTCCTATCTGTTCATGGGCCCTGGAAGAATCTTACTATTCTACTCCTATCTTGCCCTGCATACAGCGTGACCTGAAAGGCCCTCTGCTTTGGTTTGGCATAAAGCTAACAACTCCACACCTGACAGTTCAGTCAGAAGGTGTTACTCTGAAGCAAAGGGGGCTCTCTTTACGATAGGAACACCATAGATATCAAGCCAAGTGGTACCCCAGCTGCAGTGGCCTCTTAAGTCTGTCAAGTTCTTTTTTGCTCCAGTTTTATTGAGATTTAATTGACATACAACATTGCATTCATTGTAGGTGTACAACATAATGATTTGATATATGTATATGTTGCAAAGTAATTACCACAGTAAGTTTAGTTAACATCCATCACCTCACATAGTTACAAATTTTTTTTCTTATGATGAGAACTTTTAAGATTTGCTCTTTTAGCAACTTTCAGATATGTAATACAGAATTGTTAACTAGAGTCACCATGCCGTATATTATATCCCCAGGACTTATTTATCTTATAACTGGAAGTGTGTACATTTTGACCACTCATTTCACCCACCTAGGGGGCTGGGAGTGGGGGAAGTTTGTCAAGTTCTTGCTCAGCAGTCCTCGGAGGTCCAGGCTCTAGAGTACAGGCAAAAAAAAGGAATTCCGTGGTTAGTGTTCAGGCCTGAAGTGACTTACGGACCTACAGTCCCAACTCCAGCAGCTCTAGCCAGCCCCTTCGTTTGGATTAGTGTCTTCAGACTGGAAGGCTCACACAAAATGGCCCTTGGGCACCTATTCACTGAGCAGTCCAGGCTCCTGACTCAACCTGGCCGCTTAGGAGTAGCTCTTTTCTTTATTCCCACATTTCTTGCTCAGCCAAATAAGGGAAAGATCTCCTAACTACACTTCAGCTTGGAAGGAAAGCAGTGGGGAAAAGCTCCCACCTGTGGGGTGACCTTGGGATGGTTGTGGTTGATGAACTTGAGACTCTTCGCGCCATCTTTCTCTACTGGGTGGAGATAATATGCTAAAGATCTCTGCTTACTTGTCCTCCTGCTTCTTCTCTCTCTCTCTCTCTTTCTCTTGGACCTGATTTTGGGCTTCCAGTCTACATGCAGTAAACAGACCCAGCAGACCTGCCCATAGTGGGCCCAGCCAGGACTCGGCTCTCCACAGTCCAGCCTCGGTTTGTGATGGGGTGGGTAAGTTTGGTGAGCCCTGCCCAGTGGGTTCAGCTGTCATCACTTCAGAGAGGACAAAGGAAGCCTCACTTGGGCCTCAGACCCCAGCTGTGTTCTCCAGTCTATTAATAAAGCTGATTTTAATCCTCTCCTGGCCATTGTGTCTATTGTCAACTGGGAACTGGAGTGGGAGAGTGGGGCAGGATGGTGGTGAATATTTAGGATCTCTGCAACCTCCAATGTTGCTAGGAAAGAAGGAGTGGAGAAGGCTGCTCCTGGCTGAACCTCAGGCATCAGGGGATATCTGCCCGTGACACTGGCTTTGACAGGGCTTGCAAACGGGTGAGAGAACGTGGGACTTAAAGTTAGTAAAGAACAGAGAGTAGATTGGAACCACACATCCCTATTCTTTACCTGTAGCTGATGCTTACCCCAAATAGCTCTTTGGAAAGAGAGCCAAGACCACATTCCTGGTTATAAAGGAAAACTCTTAGTAGGACAAAGGATGTGCTTTGTGTGAGTACCAAGTACTAAAACCTGTCTTACAGATTACAGCGTCTCCTCTCTCGGTCACCTTGAATCTCCTCATCCTCAAGAATGACGACTTTGATAATGGGCTTTCCAAGGAGACCACCCTTCAAGGGAGGGAACACACTAACAGACCCACATTAGTTTCTACTCTGCTTGGCAGTTACATTCTTCATAATAAGTGTAAACCCAGTGTTCTAGTTTAAGCATCAGTCTCCTGTAATTTCCTTGGTGTGACCCAGCCTCCTCCCATCCTGGATCATCCTAACAACCTGAGCTGCTGGTTCTGCAAAATTGCAAACCAGCCCGTGAACAGTGGTGGCCACATAAAGGGACCGCCCCCTGGTCATAGGGTTACTGTATAACTTATCATCCAAACCAGGACTCTTGTGAGGGTGAAAGGGGGTATTTTTAATGACTGTATCACAGCAACGGGCATTAACTAGGACCATTCCAGAAACTCCACCTGTAGGGCTTTGCTCAGTCAGTTGATGCCCTCTTTCAACAAATTCTCCAGCTTGTTTCTCTAAAATATCGACAAGCTGAAATAGGGAAGGATAGCCCTATAGTCATAGCTCTCCTACTTGCCATCAAGAATCAGATTAAAATTCACCAAAATTAATTCTATCATGTGGTTTGTGTGACACTGAATTGCACAGATTATTTTAAATGAGACTTCTGGCATTGCGTATTTAATGCTATACACTCAACTTGTTTACCATTTATAATGTTGAATTTCTTGTTTCATGTGAGGTGGGTAGAGGGTTAGAATAATCTCAGTGCTGCTTTTACCTCCATAGTCCTGCATCTGACATTTCCGATCTGCGCCTACAGAATGTTGATGATCAGCTTAACTGAGCAGCTGATTCACACGAAGGATGACTCAAGACTGAGCTGTGCAAAAGCCAGCTTGATCATTTATAATGGAAGTGTCAGTCAGCTTGGCATCAGTCTGATGCTGGATGCTCCGTGCATGCTCTTCTCAGAATGTAAGCTGTAATACGAACCAAACACTATCCATGAGTGCAAGGAATCACAGCTAGAAAACTCTCTCAGAGCTGTATGCCTCAACAGAAGACGTCCCCATCCCATAGCCATACCTGTCTCAGAAGGGCTGGGGACGTGTTATACACACTTGACTCCAAATCTCCCATTTTTGCACATCTCTTGTGGCAGAGGCTGGCAGCTGATCATCAAAACTGCTTCCTCTTCATCCTGTGTGCAGAATTAGACTAGATTTTCCAGGCCTCATGTACATAAGTATAGCCAGATTCCTGAGTGCTGGCCAATGGAATTTGAATAGGAAGCAATCTGTTTCACATCCAAGCTCTGGACTAGGTGTGAGCCTACATTTGCCACTGGATGTCAACACCTGCAGTGACCTTGAAGCCACCAGTTGAGGATATTAGAGCTGCCAGCAACTTGGATTCTTGAATGACTGTGGAGCAGAGTACCCCACATCTCACCCTAAACTGAACCCATCTTGAACTGTTACTTGAACAACAAAATCTTACTTGGGTGATTTCCAAGTCAGTTGCTGTCACCACTTTTTCTCCCACTATTCGAGTTGGCTAGCTCTCCCAAGAAAGAAGAGTACAGCTGGAAGCAGGGATAGGAGCTGCCCAGCACTGGAGTCTCCCCGGAGATTCTACTGTAGAACCACCATGTGGAGGGGAGAAGATGACCTTCTGTGCCTTAGAATGCCAGACTCTGGTGAGGACCTACTTTGGTAACATATCTTGTCACTCATCTTTCACGGGCTCTTCTTTCAGGGCTTCTTTCAGAATCTCACGCAGGTAGAACACAAGGTAGCCCACCCCAATGGGCAAACTTCAGCCCTGGCTGAGAACTGGATTCAGGAGTAGTTTCATGGGCATGTGACCTGTGAACTTGTACAGGGCCCTGCTCGCAAAGGTTTGGCTTAATGCTCCGCTCTCACCATCCTGAAATTCTTAATAATTCTATCTTCAAACTTCTGTTTTATAATCGAAGTCCAATGGGACAATGAAAGCTGTGCAGGAGATCCGCCAGGCAACAGTGGACACCATGCATGCTGAGCAGTTGGCCTGGATCCCAGGCATGTACACACACATACACAGAGCAATCTGAGGCCCCAGGGGTCCCTGAGGGGACTGCTTGCACCAGAACCTGAGCCCACATTAATCGCGAAGAAGACAGCTGCAGCAGAAGCTGGCCCTGGAAGAAAGGAGGCAGCCACATAGGGGCAGTGCTGGCCCACACGGTGGGAGGCCAGGTGCCCATCAGTCCCCGCAGCCCACCCCTGAAGCATCTGCACAGACACCAACTCTCTTGCCTGAACACTCAGGTAATAAACTTGGTCAGTAACTTATTACAACATAAAAGTATACACATGGACACTGCAATAAACTATGTCAGAGTTATTAGAATTCTTCAAAGAGTTTAGAACCTTTGGTTTTGAAAAACACTGCAGCCTTAGGTAACAAATATCCACAGGCTTGGAAAGAGAAATTAAATTTAAAGATCCTCACGTTCCACAGAGAAAACCCACTATTTTCATTAAAAAACTTGCATGGACCAATTATTTAAAATAATTACAATTTACAATGGTAAAATTACTTTTCCTTGTGATTGAACATATAGTTGCATTAGAATTCATAGACAGGCTTTTAAAATTATATACAAATCCTGAAACCATTTTCAGCTTGTTGTACAACCTCGGCAAGTTACAGGAAATGTCAGGGGAAAAGTTAAAATGCTTATATAAATTAACATTTAATCCTAAATTGAGACTTGCAAAAAACAGATTTGTAAGAAGAGGTAAATCTCTTCAGAAAAATTTTTCTGCAAGAATCATTAGCTCAAATACACTAAAATTTGTTTCAAAATAATTTATCAGAAATTTATCCTAATGTTGTTACAGCCTATAAAACTTTCTTAATAGCTCCAGTAACAGTTGCAATAGCAGAAAGATCCTTCTTAAAATTAAGACTTATTATAAACTATTTGTGGTCTTGCATTTGTCAAGAGCAACTGATGTTATTTTAATTATATCAATTGAAAATGGAGTTGCTAAAATAAGTTTTGATGGCCGAATAAATGAATTTTCAGAAAAGTGACCCCTCCAAAAATCTATGATCAATCAAGATATTTATATATTGATATATATGTTGATTTAATAAAGTATTATTTATTGTATTATACAAAATTATGGCATCAAAGTATTGTTTTTTGTAATTTGTAACATATGTTGTAACATAAATGTTGTTACTCATGTATCACTATTACCCTATTATGTTTTATAAGTAATAAAATAGTTTTAAAAGAAAAAACTTTATCTTTTAGTACCTTTACCTGCACTTTTCCCCTGTAGTTTGAACAAGGGTCTCCACATTTTCATTTTACACTGGGCCCTGCAAATTATGTCACTGACCCTGACTGGGTTAAAAGAAGCGAGGGTGGGAGGCATGAAAATGAATTTTCAATGATCAGAACAGAAGATTTAAGTGTGAAAGCCAAATGCATATGGCTAATTTTTCTTTCACTGAAGAATTTAAAATCATCTAAATAATAATGAAGAGTTTATCTTATAGAAAAGATTTCCTCTTCATCAAAATGAGGGAGTGATCTTTTTGCTAATATTTTGATTTTCTCAAACTTTTGTGATTAGGTTGGGTTAAACAAGTTGCCTTTAAGTGAAAGAGAATGAATAAAAATTAAAAGTCAGCATCTAAGATTTGGTAAAGCCTTTATGGTAAAGCCAAATTCTGTATAACTGAGAGGGTGAATGATCCTAATGACAGTGTGACAAATCCTTTTGCAGGTCAGGTCATTACTGACTCTTTGCTTTCAATAAAATGGAAAGAATAGCTAGTTGAACCATTAGGTGACAGGTTATTAAAATTATATTTGAAGAAGCACTTCCAGAGGGTTGGAGTAAGGACCTCTGAAAATCCATTCTTCTATAAAAGCAATGAGAATACTGGCAAAAACTGTGAAAATCAACTTTTCAAGAACTATGGAAATTAACCAAAGGCTTGCAAATAACTAATAAAAATTTATCCAAGGAAAACCTGCTGAATCTTGGTAAGATGAGCAAGCTTTGATGCATTTTAACTTGCCCTATTCCCACCTCCTTCTCACCAGCCCTGCAATATCCTAAACCAAAAACATCATGACTATGATGGCTGTGAAAGACAACAGCACAGTAGCCACTGGAGAGGCCAGAATGGGTTTGGAGTTCCCTAACAGCTCCATCCCCAGAGAATTGTTACTATCTGACCCTTAGGGCAGCTCCTTGAAAAGCTCCATTTTCAGACTTCTCTGTGTTTTACCTTATTCAGAGCTCCCTCTGTGCTCCTAGCTTTCCTAGAACACTTCTCAAACACAATTAGTGGCAACAGTTTAATACTGCAGCTGCCTGAGGTGGGGATACAAGCTGAGTCTAAAAAGAACTGAACAAAGAGGAGCGACCTGAGTAAGATGGTGGAATAGGAATTCCCAGATCCCTGTTCTTCCATGGAGACACTAAATTAGCCACAATGCATGGATGAATTGCCCTTGTGAGAAATCCAGAAACCAGGTAAGAAGTACCTGCATCCCAGGTGAGAATGAAGCCAACGGCATTGAAGCTCAGCAGAAAAATTTGTGACATGCACTCACCAGAGCCTTTCTCTCCAATACAGCATGGCGTGATTGGAACAAAACTCCCAACTTCTCCTAGAGGAGGGAAAGAGAAGAGTGGAACATAAGTCTGACATCCTGATTTTTCATGGGACTGACAAAAGAACTGATTTTTGTCTTGTCTGAATCTACGTGTTGATAGGAACAAGACACGGGATGGGGGTGGGGGGAGGCAGTTGAGAACAAAGGCAATCAGTGTGCACCAGAGTGCAGTTCCACAAATAGACACTGGGTGGAAATCCAGTACCATAGCTTACTTTAGCACCAGAGAGGCTGCAGTGCCAAAGAAAGCCACGAGGGGGAGCTCCTCAGTAGAAACTGGCAAAGCTCTTCAAAAAGGAGATTATAAGCGCAAGTCTAGAGAGGACACATCCCAGAAAGGCTTGAGAGGTCTTCAGAATCTCTAACAAGGCTGATCAGAGGAAGTCCCCCCTGTATGAAATCAAACTGGAAAGACTAGGAGAGATGGCTGATTTCACTAAATGCTGAAACCAAATATAAGATAGCAAGGCATACAAAGAAACAGGGAAACATGGTCTAATCAAAGGAACAAACGAAATCTCCAGACACCAATGCCAAAGAACTGGAAACATATGAATTACAGACAAAGAATTCAAACTGTAAGGATGCTCAGTGATTAAAAGAGAGCACAGAGAGACAAATAAATGAAATCAGGAAAACAGTGCATAAACAAAATGAGGATAACAACAAAGAGGTAGAAACTATGACAAGAACCTAACAAGAATTCTGGAACTGAAGAATTCAGTCAATGAATTGAAAAATTCACTTGAGGGACTCAACAGAAGACTTGACTAGGCAGAAAGAAGAATCAGTGAACTCAAAGACAGGACATTCTAAATTACCAGGGCCAGGAGCAAAATTAAAAAGAATGAAGAAAATGAAGATAGGCTAAGAGACATATGGGACATCATCAAACAGAACAACATATGCATTATGGGAGTCCCAGGAGGAGATGAAACAGAGAAAGGGGCAGAGAGCCTATCTGAAAAATAATGGATGAAAACTTCCCCAAAGTGAGGGCATATACATTAAAGGAGCTCAAGGAACTCCAGTTAGGATAAAGCTTAAGAGATCTATATTGAGACATATCATAATCAAACTGTCAAAAATCACAAAGAAAGAATCAGGAAAGCAGTAAGAGAAAAGCAACTCATCATGTACAAGGGAGCTCCTATTAGATTATAAGTGTATTTATCAGCATAAACTTTGCAGGCCCTATAGGAGGCAGTGGGATGATATAATAAAGTGCTGAAAGAAAGAAAACTGTCAACCAAGGATACTACATCTGAAAAAACTGTCCTTCAAAAAAAAAAGGAGAAATAAAGACTTTCCAGAAAAACAAAAACTGAGGGAGTTCATTAGTAGGCCTACCATCCAAAAAATGCTAAAGCACGTGCTTCAAGATGAAGTGAAAGAACAATAAACAGCAACACAAAACCCTTATAAAACTCCCTGATAAAGATAAAATATACAGAAAAATATAAAATCCCATAGTATAGTAATGTAGGTACATAAATCACTTTTAAATCTGATATACAATTAAAAAGACAAAAGCATAAAAATAATTATAAATCTATGTTAATGGATAGAATATAAAAAGAATTAATTTGTGTCATAAACAACATAAAATAAGGTGGGGATAAGAGGTGTAAAGGAGTAGTTTTTATACATAATTGAAGTTATCAGTTTAAAATAGATTGTTATAACTTTAAGATATTTTATGTAATTACAATTGTGACTGTAAAGAAAAAAATACATAAAATATAGACAAAGGGAATGTGCCACAAATAGAAGGACACACAACTAAAATATACAAGTATGTATCGGGGGGATTTGGGGAGAAAAAGCAGAAAGAAAAAAAAGAAAAAAGAAGATTGGTAACAGTTGTTAGCTCAAGGTGCCAATCTAAAAAAATAGAGAGAGAGAGACAAAGGAAAATGAAAAGGGAATCAAAGTATGTCACTACAAAATAAATCAATGAAACACAAAAGAAGGCAGCAAAAGAGGAAAAGAGGGACAAAAAGGCTATAAGACATATAGAAAACAATTAAAAAAATGCCAGTAGTAAATCTTTCCCTATCAGTAATTACTTTAAGTGTAAATGGATTAAATGCCCCAAATAAAATACATAGATTGGGGGTGAAATGAAAAGAGCTGGAAGACAATAGGGGCCACCTGAAGAAGATGTTATAAGGTGGAGGGAAAGAAATTTTCTGACATAAATTGAGGAGCCTGAAAAAAACTACTTCATTATTTTGACTGAAGTTCCTGAATGTGATTACAACCACCAATATACAGATTCAGGAAACTGGAAGAACTGTAACCAAAATGAATAAAAAGAAATCTACACTGAGGGACATCAGCATCATGGCAGCATATGATGTCCTTCATTTTTCTCTCCCTTCTCAACACCAAAAGTTTGGCATCCATCCATGGACAAAAGTGCCTTTGAGGGGGCTGTGGGATCCGTATCATATGCCAAGGGATCCAGGAGGAGTTTTGCCCAGCCATGCATCTGGTAATAGGCAGACAGACCTCAGTCCTGGCTGTGAACCCTGCAGTGGCCCAAGAACTGGCTCCAGCCCCTCTAGGCCATGGTTGGGAGTCCCTGAAGAATGCTGACTTAGACAACCACTCACAGAGAAGAGAGCCTTTGTGGAAGTCCAGGATTCCAGAGGAGAAGTTCCAGCACCCCATTGGATAAAAAGTAATAAGAGTTTGGATGCATTAGAGTGGGTAAGAGGAATAGTTTGACTTCACCCACATAACACTTCCCTCAAAGCAGCACAGCTTAGGGTCAAGACAGATCTTCCTCAGCTTGTAATTTATCCTGTAGGGGAAAGGGAGAGTATGTGAGTGAGCACATAGTGTCCCCACTTGCATGGGATTCTGCCAAAGAAATTCATTTCTCACTCCACAGAGAGTACTGAATCATGAGCCACATGACTGGGGGCAGAAAGCAGTGGGGAGAGCAACAGATAGAAATATCAGAGCACATTAAAGGGGTGAAGATCCTAACTGCATTGTGGATTCCATCAAGGAGCCTGCCCATGAGCTTCTGGGCACAGCTCACCCATTGATCCCCCCAGCTCATCCATGGGCACCCCAGCACTCCCCATGTTTCACCCTCTTGTTATTGATGGAAATTAAACAACACTGTCCTGAACAACCAATGGATCAAAGAAGAAATTCAAAGAAAAATAAAAATGTTTTTTGAGTCAAACAAAAATGGAAACATGATATACCAGAACTTATGGGTTGCAGCAAAAGCAGTCCTAAGAGGGAATTTCATAGCAATAAATGCCTACATCAAGAAGCAAGAAAGATCCCAAATCAACAACCTAACCTTATGCCTTAAGGAACTCGAAAAAGAAGAAAAACATGAGCCCAAACTTAGCAGAGGAAGGAAATAATAAAAATTGGAGCAGAAATAAATGAAATAAAGAACAGAAAAATAATAGAAAAGATTAACCAAACTAAGAGTTGGTTGTTTGGAGAGATAAACAAAATTGGCAAACCTTTAGCTTGACTAATAAAGGAAAAAATAGGGGCCAGTCTGGTGGTGTAGTGGTTAAGTTTGCATGCTCCACTTCAGCAGCCCGGGGTTCTCAAGTTCAATCCCGGGCGTGGACCTACACACCACTCATCGAGCCATGCTGCGGCGCCATCCCACATACCAAATAGAAAAAGATTGGCACAGAGGCCAATCTTCCTCACCAATACTCACAAAACTCGTAGCAAAAGAGATCAGATCTGTGGTTGACAGAGGCAGAAGTAAGGAGAGGGGGAATTGGAGGAAGGCAGTTGAAAGGTATAAACTTCCAGTTGTAAGATAAATAAGTCCCAGGGATGTAATATGCAGCATGATGACTATAGTTAACACTGCTGTATGATACATAGGAAAGTTAAAAGAGTAGATCCTAAGAGTTCTCATCACACAGAGAATTGTTTTTTCTTTTTCTTTTTATCATAAGAGATGGATGTTAACTAAACCTATTGTGGTAATCACTTCACAATATATGCAAAGCAAACCATCATGCTGTACACCTTAAACTTATACCGTGATCTATGTCAATTATTTCTCAATAAAACTGGAAAAAAATTAAAAAGTACAAACTTACAGTTATAAGATTAATAAATTCTGAAAATCTAATGTACAATATAGTGACTACAGTTGATAACACTGTATTGTATAATTAAAATTTACTAAGAGAGTATAACTTAAATATCTTCACCAGAAAAAAAAGAAGCCTAACTATGTGAGGTGATGGCTATGTTGACTCAACGGAGGAATTCTTTCAAAATGTATATGAGTATCAAAACATCTCATTGTACACTTTAAATATCTTTCAATTTTATTTGTCATTTATATCTCAATAAAACTAGGGGGAAAAGTCTTACTTAAAAAAATCAAAAAACGAAGAAAAGGAGAAGGATAAATAATCTAAGTTTTCACCTTAGGAAAGTAGACAAAGAAGAGCAAATTAAGTTCAAAGTAATAATAAGGATAGAAAAGATAAGAAATAGAGAAGAAATCAATGAAATTGAAAACAGGAAATCAGTAAATAAAAATCAATGAAACCAAAAGCTGATTATTTGAATAGATCAATAAAATGGAATAAACTTCTAGCCAAGCTAACTAAAAAATAAAAAGAGAGAAGACATAAATTGCTAACATCAGAAATGGAAGAGTGGAGATCATTACAGATTACTAGTAAACAGACAAGCCATGAAATGGGAGAAAATATTCACAAAATATGCATCTGGTAATGGGCCGTTATCCAAAATATACAAAGAATTCTTAAGTCTCAACAATAAGAAAATACACGACCTGTTTTAAAAATGAGTCAAAGACAGACCCTCACCAAAGAAGGTATACTGATGACAAATAATCACATGAAAAAATGCTCTCCATCATAAGTCATCAGGGAAATGCAAATTAAAGCAATGTGATACCAATGCACACCTATATGAATGGCCAAAATCCAGAACACTGACAATACCAAATGCTGACAAGGATTTGGAGTGACAGGGACCCTCATTCATTGCTGGTGGAAATGTAAAATAGTACAGCCACTCTGGAAAATGGCTTCATGATATCTTATAAAACCAAACATACTCTTACCATACGATCCAGCAATCACACTCCTTGATAGTTACTCAAAGGAGTTAAAAACCTATGTCCACACAAAAACCTGCACATGTGTGTTTATAGCAGCTTTATCCATAATTGCCAAAACTGAGAAGCAACCAAGAAGTCCTTCAGTAGGCAAATAAATAAGTAAAGTTTGGTACATCCTAACAATGGAATTTTTTTTTTCAGCACTAAAATGAAATGGGCTATCTAACCATGAAAAGACATAGAGGAAACTTAAATACATACTCCTGAGTGAGAGAAGCCAGTCTGCAAAGGCTATATACATTATGATTCCAACTATATGACATTCTGTAAAAGACCAAACTATGGAGACAGTAAAAAGATCAGCAGTGGCCAGGATTTGGGAGGGGGTGATGAACAGGCAGTACACAGAGGATTTTTAGGGCAGTGAAAATACTGTGTATGATACCACAATGATGGATACATGTCATTACACTGTTGTGAAAACCCATAGAATGTAGAATGTACAACACAAAGGGTGAACCACAATGTAAACAATGGACTTGGGGTGATTATGATGTGCTGATGTAGGTTTATCAATTGTAACAAATATACCACTCTGGTCAGGGATGTGGATAATGAGTGAGGCTGTGGGTGTGTGGGAGCAGGAAGTATATGGGAAATCTCTGTATCTTCCTCTCAATTTTACTATGAACCTTAAACTGTTCTAAAAAATTGTTTATGTTATGAAAGTAAACAAGCATGCAAAAAAAGACAAATGAATAAAGCAACAATTATAAAACTGTTTTATGGGGCTTATCATGTATAATAAGATGTATAAAGTAGGGTGTAGTAAACAGAACTATATTGGAGTGAAGTTTTCGTATGCTATTGATATTAAGTTGGTATTAATTGAAAATCGATTTTTAAAGTTAATATGTTAATTTCAATGCCCAAGTCAACATTAAGAAAATAACTCTAGAAATATAGTAACAGAAATAACAAGAATTTAAAATGGTATGCTAGGGGCCAGCCCGGTGGTGCAGCAGTTAAGTACCCATGTTCCATTTCGGCAGCCCAGGGTTCACCGGTTCAGATCCCGGGTGTGGACATGGCACCGCTTGGCAAGCCATGCTGTGGTGGGCGTCCCACATATAAAGTAGAGAAAGATGTGCACAGATGTGAGCTCAGGGCCAGTCTTCCTCAGCAAAAAGAGGAGGATTGACAGCAGATGTTAGCTCAGGACTAATCTTCCTAAAAAATAAATAAATAAATAAATAAATAAATAAAATGGTACACTAGAAAATACCTAATTACAATGAGAGAAGGCAGTAACTTAAGAAGGGAAACATAAAATGAAAGACATATAGAAAACAAATAGCAAAATGACAGACATAAAACCTACTTTTCACTAATTACATTCAATGTAAATGAATTAAATACTCTAGCCGAGTAGGGGAAAATGCATTAAAAAGCATATCCAACCATATGCTATCTACAAGCAACACAACTTAGATTCAAAGGCACAAATTGGTTGTAAAACATTGGTAAGTAAAACATAGGAAAAGATATACTAGGCAAACAGTAACCAAAAGAGAGTTGGAGTGGCTATATTAATATCAGAAAAAATAAACTTTAAAGAAATTGTTACTATATGGAAGGACATTTCGTATGATAAAAGGTTAATCCATCAAGAAAGTATAACAACTATGTATATGTAAGCTTCTAAAAACAGAATTCCAAAATACATGAAGCAAAGCTTGATAGATTAAAGGGGAAAAAAATGAATTAACAACAGGTGGAGACTTCAATATTCCACTCTCAAACATGGATAGACCAACTGGACAGAAGATCAACAAAGAAATAGAAAATGTGATTAACACCATAAAAGAAGCAGAGCGAACAGACATTGATAGAATACTCTACGCAACCACAGAAGAGGATACATTTTTCCAAAGCGCACATGAATATTCTATAGGATAGACCATATGTTAGGCCATAAAACAAGCCTTAATAAATCTGAAGTATTGTAATCATATAAAGTATGTTTTCTGACTATAATAAAATGAAATTAGGAATTAACAGAAGGAAATCTAGGAAATTCATAAATATGTGGAAATTAATGTATCATATCCCTAAATAACCAATGGGTCAAAGAAGAAATCACAAGGAAAACTAGAAAAATATGTTGAGATGAATAAAAATGAAAATACAACATACCAAAACTTAAAGGATGCAGTTAAAACAGTGCTTAGGGGGAAATTTATACTGGCAAAGTGCCCTTATTAAAAAAGAAGAAATATCTCAAGTCAATAACCATCCTCCCAACATAACCAGAAAAAGGAAGAGTAAACTAAATCCAAGATAAGCAGAGGTGAGGAAATAATAAAAATTAAAATAGGAATAAATGTAGTAGAAAATAGAAAAATAATGGAGAAAATCAATGAAACCAAAAGTTGGTTCTTTCTGAAATGTCAACAGAACTGACAAAACTTTAGCTAGACTGACCAAAATAAAGAGAAGAGTCATATTACTAAAACGCAGAATACAATAGAGGATGTTACTATAGACCTTACATGCATTAAAAGGAATATAGAGAATACTCTGAATAATTTATGCCAACAATTTAGCTAGCCTAGATGAAATGGACAGATTTCAAGGAAGACACGAACTGCTCAAACTAACCTAAAAAGAAATGGAAAATTTCAATAGATCTGTAACAAGTAAAAAGATTGAATGAGTAATAAAAGATTTTCCCACAAATAAAAGAAATCCCATGTTCATGGATCAGAAGGCTCAGTATTGTTAAGATGGCAATGCTTCCTAAATTGATTTCCAAATGCAAAGCAACACATCAAAATCACAGCTGTTTGGTTTTTTGGGGTTTTTTTAAAGATTGGCATCTGAGCTAACATCTGTTGCCAATCTTCTTTTCTTTTTTATTCTTCTTCTCCCCAAAGCCCCCCAGTACATAGTTGTATGTTCTAGTTGTAGATCTTTCTGGCTGTGCTATGTGGGACGCCGCCTCAGCATGGCCTGATGAGTGGTGCCATGTCCGCGCCCAGGATCCAAAACAGAAAAACCCTGGGCCACTGAAGCAGAGCGCATAAACTTAACTGCTTGGCCGTGGGGCGAGCCCTGCAGCTGCCTGTTTTGCAGACAGTATGCTAAAATTTCATATGGAAATGTAAGAGACTTAGAATAGCTAAAACAATCTTGAAAAAGAACAAAATTGGAGGACTCATATTTCCTGATTTCAAAACTTCATACAAAGCTCCAGTAATCAAGACAGTATGGTACTGGCATAAGGTTAGATAGATAGATCCGTGGAATAGAATTGTGAGTCTAGAAATAAACCCACACATTATTAACAAGTGATTTTTGAACAGAGTGCCAAAGCGATTTAATGGAGGAAAGAATAGTCTTTTCAATAAACTGAGTATCTACACACAAAATAATGAATTAGACCCATACTTCACACCATGTACAGAAATTAACTCAAAACGAATTGAAGGCCAAAATGTAAGAACTAAAACTATAAAACTCTTAGAAGAAACATGAAGTATATCATTGTGACCTTTGATTAGGCAATGATATCTTATATATGAGAGCACAAGCACTAGTAACAAAAGAACAAAACAGTAAATCGGATAGTAGTAGATAAATTAAAAACTTGTGTGCTTCAATGAACTCATCTTCAAGAAAGTGAAAAGACAACCCCATGAATGGGAGAAAATATCTGGTAAGGGCCTTGTATCCATAATATGTAAAGAACACTTACCACTCAATAATAAAAAAATCCGTTTTAATAGGCAAAGGATCACATTGGTCATTTCTCCGAAGAAGATATACAAATAGCCAGTAAACATATTAAAAGATGCTAAACACAATTAGCATTAAAAAATGCAAATCAAAACCACAACGAGATACCACTTCACACCCACCAGAGTAGCTATAATGAAAAAGAGACGATAACAAGTGTTAACTAAGATGTGTAGCAATTGGAACCCTCACACACTGCTGGTGCTAACTTAAAATTGGGTGACTAATTTGGAAAACTATTTGGCAGTTCTTCAAAAAAGTTAAAGTTAGGTTATCATAAGAGCCAGCAATTCTTCTCTCAGGTATATACCCACAACAATAGAGAGCATATTCACACAAAAACTAGTACACAAATTTTCATAGCAGCATTTTTCATGATAGCATGAGAGTTGATACTGAACCCAGTCATCTTTTAGCAATAAGTAATATTTGTCCACGGATAAAGAATAAAAAACAATCCCATTTGTAACAACATTAAGGGATGTAATTCTAATAAAATTTTATCTTTTATTTTTAATAGTTACTTAACCTATTATGAAGTAACTATTAATATTTTAATCAGTAATTCATTAAATGAAACAGAATATTGCATTTTTTACAAAAATAACTTTGTGTATTATTATTATTATTATTTAGTGCTTTTGCAATAATGACAAACGGCCAGCGTATAAAAATGGTCCCCAGAACACATTGATAAAAGCCTCGGGTGTACCTGGAACAGGAAGTCAGGGCCGTACAATGATTAAGAGTTGGCCTTTGAGCCAAATGGCCTGGACTCTAAAGCCAGCTTTGCCATTCGTAGGTGTGACCTTAGGCAGGTCATTTCATCTCTCTGGCTTGATTTCCTCATCTTTAAGATGACATTATTGACAGCATTTATCTCAAAATTGTTGTGAGACAAACAAACTAGCATTTGCAAATCCCTTAAGAGTGCTGGACACACAGGAACTGCTTCAGAAGGGTTAGGAGTCCAGGAGCACAGAAGCACTCCTCACGGCATTCCAGACTTATGGTAATCAGTTCACTTATCTAGGACATTCTGTTCCACCAAAGCTATAGTATCTTTGAGGCAAAAATCACAAGATTGGACTTGAAGTTTCAGAAAAAGATGTAACGAGAATCAGAATTTGCCTTTTAAAAGCAAATAGATCTATTTTTTTCTATATTTACCTATAAACAAAACATTTTGTTGCCTCTAAAGTAAATATACATGCAAAATAGTTTTAATTCTTCTGGAACATGTGTGCTAAGACTGTGTCCACAGCCACATGGTCACAAAGCATGGCATTCTTGCAATTTTTATATGGAATATGTAAAGAATAATGAGGGGAAACTACCCAGGATAATGGATTCCTGTGGAATATTAAAGTATAAGGTGGAGAAGATGTAAATACATCAAAATTCCTTTCAGGAAGGAAACTGTATTTGTAAGAAATGCTCAGGTAAGTTGTTTGGGGGTGGGGAGTATATTGCAAAATGTGGAGTCAAGGTACAAACCAGAACGTTCCTGCCTCCTAAGGAAGGGCAGCCTGCTGCTGGAGGCTGTTAGAGTCTGCTCGCCCAGAGGAGCTCAGAGTAAGACTGGGGTGGAAACGGGGTCAGATCGAAACTTCCCTGCACGAGAGAGGGAATGAAACACAGTTGGAGGTGGGGTGGGGAAACTCAGGGAAGGTAGAAAGAAAGGCCAGAGGGGTTTGAGCCAGAAAGAAAAGAGGAAAATAAGAGAAGCAAAAATAGCTTTTAAAAAAGAAAAGAAGCATGAAATAAAATCTAACTAACAGAAGGCCAAGCAGAAAATTTTCAGAAAAAAAACATTAATACAAATTTAAAATTTTTATCTCTGGGTCATATAATAGCTCCTACTAGTCTCCTCTACAGAATTAAAAATCAATTTAGTCTCTAATCCTTGTGTGTGTGTGTATGCACCCAAATGAGCAAATGTGTGTGCTTGCAGATAATGAAAAGAGATGCTGAATTCTTTATTCATGTGGACAGGGGGTTGGCTTGGAGGTAGGGTGACATTCAAACAGATATCAAGGGACCAAGGATGAAGATACAGGTAACATCTTTTTATGTTTAATATTCTTTTGTAAGTAAACCTTGTTTGGAAAATCTGGTTCACATTATTCATTTGCTCAGTAAATGTTTTTTCTCCTGTATGGATTATACAGACGCATGACTCAGGGCAACCTGGGACTAAATTCTGGTTAATGGAGTCCAGCTCAATGAAGGTCTCCAATGCACAACAGAAATCAAATGCAAGTGGCTTGAGCTCACACCACCTTCAGTGATTATATTCTTCTCTATATACTGACACAGGAAGGGTTAATAATCACTGGAAAAAGCTTGCCAACAAACTGTGACCTGGAGGTGAGAAGGCCGGTTAGCCAATGACGGGTAAGACCTCCAGGGGGAGGCAATCTAAGACAGGCACGGCCGCCTGTGGGCACAGATGGAGACACGATATCAGCAGCAGGTGGGGCCGTTGCCTAGGATGCCTTGCATGCTCCAAGATAAAAATATACGAGCACAGCAATAACATGATAATATCAAAACAGAGGCTGAGGGAGGGCTCCTTGAGAAATCACTAAGAATTCTTGGCATTTGCTAATTACTTCATCCAGAACACCTGTGCATGTTTAACAGATGTAAGCTATGTATATATTGAAACACTGGTTATAATAAACTCAGAGTGGCCATCAGCCCTCTCCGCATCTATCCTGATGTGTACATTGGACTGTGACACCGACATATACGATTCAAATTTACCTTTTAAAATGCCAGTGGGGTCATTCTGTTAAGAATAAACTTTTATAGGGACACATGCCTGTTTCCCCACGGAGACAGTGGACCACCATAATGCAAGGAGGAGTTAGCTTACAATCACGTCCCCATGGCTGTTAAGTTTTGTGCCAAGCAGAGAGACAGACCATAGGTTTGCAATTCTATTATCCACTTTTCCAAATTAATTATATTAATGTAAGAAAAGTGGTGGCACATTTTCTCTTGGTACATAATTGATTATATTAAGGCAACTCTATCACATATGGGGGAAGAATTATGTCAAAAGGGCTGATGGGATTCTCAAGCATGATACAGTAATTGAGAGTCGTTGTTCATGGAAATTTTGTTTGGGCACATTTCCTTTGTTAATAGCTGCTCACTGACCAGGGCAGGAATTCTCTAGTTTCTAACTTATAACTGGAACATCCTCCTAGGTTGTGACACTTCTTCACGGTGATATTTTGGCTAGGTTACACTAGAGTACATGGTAAGAATAACCGAGTCTTTCTCATTTTTCTTTTCCTAGCATGTAGAATTGTGCCTTGAATGTAACATGAACTTAATCAATATTTTTTATTTGCCTGACTGACAGATTCTTAATTCCAGAAGTGTTTAATTCATATATATTAACGTTGGTATATGTTAAGTTATCCAAGTAGATTAATATTAGTTTTAGCTCCTGAAGATGAGGCATCCATAGGACCCTGGTTATTGGCTCTCTTCATTTCTGTTGTTTGTGGCTCCATAATTTTCCAGATTATTCAAAATATCAGGATGGGCACGTGAAGTGACTGACCTAGAGATATTTCCATTCTCCTGGGAATTTTGACTTGAACTCATTCCTGATGTTTGATTTCTTGATTGAATTAAAAACAATTCAGTAGAGCATCCTGCCTCAGAATGACTTCTCATATCATCCTTCACGTGTCATCTTCACATTTCTGTTACCTGAAAATTAAATTTTAAAGTTAACCTCCAGCAGCTTGTATGTAAAATACAAGTGGGAAAGAGAGAGAAGAAAAAGATGGAAGATGGTTAGTATGTCCAAATACATACACATATATATCACACATATATAAAATTATACACACTCACACACACACATATATTTAAAGCCGGAGAAAAGAGTGATAGGCAAAGCTACCACAGTTTTTGTTTCTCCTTGTCTCTGTAATTGACCACAAAGTTATATTTGGTATCCATGGCTTCCTTTTTCCACTAGCCATTCCATATTTCTTCTCTCCCCAGCAAGCCTCAGGTGGTCAGAGTTCTCTACCTGACAGACTGTTTCAAATCTTGATTCCTAAAGGGTCCAAGTCTTCAATCATCCTGCTCTTTTAAAAAATATCTCATAATCCTCTGAAGAAATCTGCTTTTATTTTCCTCCACAAACTTGGATTATCTTTTAAAAGAATTAACTTTATTTTTTAGAACAGTTTTACATTTACAGAAAAATTGCTAAGATACTACAGAGTTCTCCAATACCCTACACTCAGTTTACCCTATTATCATCTTACATAAGTATGGTACATTTGTTACAATTAATGAAACAGTATTGATACATTAACTAAAATATGTACATTACTCAGATTTCTTTAGTTTTCACCTATTGTCCTTTTTGTGTCCCAGGATCTCATCCAGGACATCATGTTACAGTTATTTGTCATGTCTCCTTAAGCTCCTCTTGGCTGTGTCTCAGACTTTGTTTTTGATGACTTTGACAGTTATGAAGATTAGGTATATCATAGAATGCCCCTCAGTTGTGATTTGTGTGAGTTTCTCTCATTATTACATTAGGTTATAGGTTTTGGGGAGGAAGACGAGAGCTTTGGGACAAAGAGTGATTTCATCTTATCATATCAAGGGTACATTCTATCAGTATCATGACTTATCAGTGCTGATCTTCTCCTTGATTACCTGGCTGAAGTAGTGTTTCTCAGGTTTCTCCACTATCAAGTTACTCTTTCCCCCCATTTCTGTACTGTGCCATTTGGAAGGAAGTCACCATATGCAGCCCACACTCAAGGAGGAGGGAATTGTGCTCCACCTCCTCAGGAGCTGAGTATCTACATCAATTATTGGGAATTCTTCTGCATGGGTGATTTAGCCATTTTCTCCATTTATTTATTTATTCAGTCATTTATTTATTTCAGTAAGGACTCATGGATTTATTTTGTACTTTGGGTTATACTCCAATGTTACTTTATTTTTTTGCTCAAATTCTTCCAGCTTTGGTCACTGACAGCTTTCATGTGGCTCCTGTGTCCTTTGACATACCTCATCATTGTGGGTTTCCTTTTGTTTGGCTTTGAATAATTCCTTACTTTCTAGCAATATAAGATGATCCAGGTCCATCTTTTTTATTTCCTGCCCTGGTCCTAGAATCAGACATTTTTCCAAGGAGGTCTGACTCCTTTTTATTGGATAATAGTATTAGAAACCAAGATTTGGGTACTAGATGTGCTTTTTGCTACTGGAGTGTCATTTCTTCTAGGCCTTTTCAGCAGACAGAGCAAGGAAAGATAGATATACTAATATATGTATACACACATATCTATAACTATTTCCATACGTAATTATCCGTATCTGTATTGAGCTAAACTGAGTTCATACAGATGTCTCCCACTCTATTCTACAAACATATGATCATTCAAACCTCCTCCCCCGGCAATTCTGTAAACTCCCCCTCAAACAGTGAGGAACCTGCTTCCCACCATCCACCATCCATTTACTTAATTGTTCACTTTCAATATACACGTATAGCAATATCAGAATTGTTAACCCGTACGCCCGTGGGAAGCATCTTTATTCACTAGAGTTCAGTGTCTAAGTACAGTTTGTCTTGCCATTAGTTTTACAGACTCCATTCATTTCCAAAGTCACTTAGGTCAGGACATTTTCCCTCCACCCCGCCCCTTCAATGAAGTTGTTTCATACATTAGATTGTTTTGTCACGTTCTGCATTCCATCCTGGGATTTCTTGATATCTAAGAGATTCTTAAAAATTTGCGTACATTACGATTCACTCTTTTTGTTGTCCAGTTGAATGGGTTTTGACAAGTGCATAGTATCAAGTATTTACCATTATAGTATCATAGAGAATAGTTTCACTGCCCTAAACAAAATCTCCTGTGCTTTGCCTATTCAACCCTCCTTTTCCCCTGCCGAACATGTATCTTGCTGTTGTTGGATGAGGTATTCTAAAAATGTCAATTAGATCCAGTTGAAGTCTCCAACTCTAATAAAGGATTTTTCTATTTCTCCTTGTAGGTTTATGAATTTTTACCTCATGTATTTTGATGCTCTGTTGTTGGGAGCATACACTTAAGGACTGATATGGCTTCTTGAAAACTGAACCGTTTATCATTATGGAATGTTCCTCTTCATCCCTGATAATTTTCCTTGTTCTGAAGTCTGGTTTGTCGGAAATTAGTGTAGCTACTCCATCGTTCTCTTGATTAGTATGAGCATGGTCTATTTTACTCTGTCCCTTTGCTTTTAAAGCTGAGTCTTTATATATAAATTGGGTTTCTTGTAGACATCATATAGTTGGGTCTTGTTTTGTTATCCACTCTGATATTCTGTCTTTTAATTGGTGTTTTTAGACCATTCATATTAAAACGATTATTGAGATAGTTGGATCAATATCTACCATCTTTATAACTGTTTTCTGTATGTGGCACTTATGCTTTGTGTTTTTTTCTTAATATTCCCCTCTTTTTCTACCTTCTGTAGTTTTAATTGAGAATTTTATATAATTCCATTTTCTCTCCTTTCTTAGCATATTATACTTCTTTTTAAAAATTTTAGCAGTTGCCCTATAATTTTCAGTATACATTAACAACTAATCTTAGCCAATTTTTCAAATAACAACATACCACTTCGTGTGTACTGCAGCTACCTTACAAACAGAGTATTCCTCATTCTTCCCTCCTGGCCTTTAGAGCATTGTTGTTCTAGTTTTCCCCCATTCTTTCTTCTCTTTGCATTTCAGTTTGGAATGTTTCTACTGGTCTGACTTCAAGCTCACTGATTCTTTCTTTGGCTGTGTCTGGTCTACTGATGAGCCCATCAAAGGCATTGTTCATCTCTGTTACAGTGTTTTTATTTCTAGCATTTCCTTTTAAATCTTTCTTAGAGTTTCCACCTTTTTGCTTACATTACCCATTTATTTTTACATAATAATTTTTCTATTAGAGCCCTTAAAATATCAATCATAGTTATTTAAAATTCCCTGTCCTATCATTCCAAAACGTGTGTCATATCTGAATCTGATTCTGATGCTTGCTTTGTCTCTTCAGATTATGTTTTCTTATTGCCTTTTTATCATGCCTTAAATTTTTTGGTTGAAAGCCAGACATATATCAGGTAAAAGGAATTGAGCCAAATAGACCTTTAGTGTGAGTTTTTATGCTAATCTGCCTAACAGCTGTGCTGTGTTTGATGTTTCCTGTAGCAGAAGGTGCCAGATGCCTCAACTGCTCCAGTGTTCTTGTTTTTATATTCCCTGTTGGCGCTGGGCTTCTTTAAGTATTCCTCCTCAAAGAGAGACCACATCTTGCAGCTCTCTCATCTATAATCCACTATTATTATACCGGAGTCCTATTTGTGTGGTGGTACAGTATTGGAGAGGAGAAGCATTCTGTAATATTATGATTAAATTTTAGTCTTTTTGTGGACCTCTGTCCCTGGGCTGTGACCTTCGTTAGATGAGACAGGAAGGGTAGAAGGGTCTGGAGTGAAAGGAATGCTTTGCCCCATGTGGGAAAACGTTCTGGTAAAGTACTTTTTCCCTGGAGAGTAAGGCTTTGCATGGAGAACGCTTCTGATGTATTTCACAATGGTTACTCTTTCCCTCCCCTCTGCCAGCAGTATGAGAGGATCTTTCCAGGTTCTTCGTCATGAGAAAATCTGATGGGATTTCTGGAGGTAAAACCCACAAGAGCATGAGAACTCTCCCTAAGATTGAGAAACCTGGTGTTTCTTATTTTCATTCTAGTCCACACTCAGCCTCAGACAATTCGTCAAAATTACCATTTAAGGGCTCCTACCGATTTGTGGCTCTAGTTGCTTCTGCCCCAGGGAAGCGGATGTTGGCTATGACTCTCTGGATTCACCTGCCTCTCCAACCTCCAGGATGGTCACTTGTCCTGTAACCTCAGTTCTCTGATGTTCCAAGAAAAATCACTGATTTTCATTTTGTTCAGATTTTTCTTATTGTAAGGATAGGAGTGAAAATTTCCAAGCTCTTTACATAGTAGAGCTGAAACTTTAAGTCCTAAAGTTTTATATACATGAAATTGTACAGTATATATTGTTTTTTCTCCAGCTACCTTCACTCAGCATGATTATTTTGCGAATCATCCATGCCGTAGTATATCTATTCCTTTCCATTGCTGAGTAGTAGTCTATTAAATGGAATTACCATGATTTATTTATTGATCTACCTGTTGATTGATTATTAGGTTATTTCTAATTTTCACCGATGACAAATAAAGCTGTTATTGTGACCAGAAACCAGGCAAGGAAAGGGTTAATGAAAATCTGATCCATAACTAAACGTAGTCTGTCAAATGTTTTCCAGACAAGGAGAAAACTAAATGTGCTGTTTTTCAGAAGTTGATGTCCTTGTTCTTGGAGAGGTTGCCATCCTACAGTGAAACTCACGTGGTTGCAGCAGGACCCCTGCAAATTGCTACAGCTCTAAGTATCCAAAAGTTACCTTGGACCAGTTGTGTAATGGCATGTTGCAATTGAGCTCCTTATGTAAAGGCCTGCACATGGGCACTGATTAGGCCCAGTTATTACACAGTTGTAACATATCCTCTGATCTCTGGGGTATAACGTCTCCAACTGCACTAAGCTTGGTTGGGGCAAGGACACTGCTTTGGGAGCTAACCCCAATATTCTCCACTGCTTGTGCAAAGAGGTTGTGACATTTCACATTTCCAGTAGCAGTGTATAAAAGCTTAAATTCCTTTATGTCCTTGATGACATGTGGTGTGGTCAGTCCTTTAATTTTAGTCATTCTGATAGTGTGTAGGAGTATCTCATTGTGGTTTTATTTTTTATTTTCCTAAGGACCACTGATGTTGAGAATATTTTTATGTGTTTGTTTGCCATTCATGTATCTTCTTTGGTGAAGCATGCATTCAAATCTTTTACCCATTTTTTACGAGGTTGTTTGTGTTCTTAATATTGAGTTTTGAAAGTTCTTTATATATTATGGATAAAATTTATTTATCACATATATGCTTTGCAAATACCTTCTCCCAGTCTGTGGCTTGTATTTTTGTTCTCTTGACAGTATCTTTTGAAGACCAGAAGTTTTAATTTTGATGAAGCACATTTTATTGATTTTTTTTTATGGATCATACTTTTGGCGTTGGCAAAGTGATCTTCACCTAACCAAGGACATAAATATTTGCTTCTGTTTTCTTCTAGATATTTTATAGTTTTGGGTTTTACACTTAGCTCAAAGGTCCATTTTTCCTGTCTTCCCCTTTCTTCTCCTTCGGGAATCCAGTTCCAGGTACAGCAGACCACTGATGCTCTTTTCATTTATTTAAATTCTTTTTTCTCCTCGTGTTTCATTTTGGATAGTTTGTATTGTTAGATCTTCAAATTCACTAATCTTTGCTTCTGCAATATCTGACCTGCTGTTAATCCCATCAAGTGTATATATATTTTTTATCTCACACAGTATAGTTTTCATCTCTAGAAATTTGATTCTTTTGGAAATTTATCTTCGATGTCTCTACCTAATCCTTTGAACAGACAGAACACATTTAATGTCCTTGACTGCTAATTATACCATTTTTGCCAGTTCTTTGTTTATTTTAATTAACTTTCCTCTCATTATGTGTCATATTTTCCTGATTCTTTGTATACATGGTAATTTTTTTAAAGGGCTTTTTTTGGTGGGGGGTGGGGGGTGAGGAAGATGGGCCCTGAGCTAATTTCTGTTGTTAGTCTTCTTTTCTTTTTCTTTTCTCCTCCCCAAAGCCCCAGTTGTAGGTCATTCTAGTTCTTTTATGTGGGATACTGCCACAGCATGGCCTGATGAGCAGTGTGTAGGTCCATGCCCAGGATCTAAATCAGTGAACCCTGGGCTACTGAAGTGGAGTGGACAAACTTAACCACTTGGCTACAGGGCCAGTCCCCAACGTGGCAACTTTTAAATGGTAATCTTTAATTGGACAGCAGACATTGTGAACTTTACTTTTTGGGTGCTGGATACTTTTATATTCCTATAAATATTCTTTTACTTTGCTTTTAGATGCAGCTAGGTTTCTCAGAAATAGTTTGAACCTTTTGGGTCTTGCTTTTAAGATTTATTAGTCAAGAATGGAGCAGAATTTGTTGTAGGGCTAATAATTCCCCAACTTCTGAGGCAAGAATCTTCTGTGTATTCAGCCAACAGCCCTGTGAGTTACAGGTTTTCAGTCTTGCTGATGGGAACAGGCTCTATTCCCAGCACTGTGTGAATGCCGGACACTATTTCTTCCCATCTCTTTGGGTGATTCTTTCCTAGTTATCAAGTAGCTTCCTCACATACATGCAATGATCATTACTCTGCTCAATTCTTGAGAGAGACCCTCTGCAGATCTCCTAATTCTTCTGTATGTGAAACTCTCTCCTTTCTGTTATCCTGTCTTGTGTTATGGACAAAGAAACTGACACTCACAAATTATTTAAATACCACATCCAAGCTCCTGCAGGCAGGAAGTGATAGGGCTGATATTTGGAGCCAGATCTTCCTTAGAACACACCACAACCCAGGCCCAGCACTAGAACAGCCAGCAGGGGTTGCGAAGAACAACTGATTTCATTTCCATGGGCACCTGAGTAATTACAGTGGAAAGTGGGAGCAGAGGGCAGTCAGCTCTCCAACAGTGAGCAGAAGAAAGCCCCAATGTCGGCTTTTGACGGTGGGCAGGAGATAATCTTCCTTCCAAAGATATATGGTCAGGGAAAACTGGGAAATCCATTTTGCTAGAAGCTCAGTTGCAAATAAAGGAAAACTCTAGTCAAGCAAAGAGGCAGAGATCAAAGGAAGCCCAGTCCTGCTTTCATAGGAAGGAATGTCTCAGAGGAGGATAGGGCATATGCCTTCCTCTTGTCCTTGGGGAGTAGATGATGGCGCTATTTATGGACTTTTCCCTTGGAAAAACACAAGACTCTTTCCTTCAAGCTAGAATTAGCATGTCTGCAAAAGGATTTAGCCAAGGTTAGAGATCTACTATTGGGGGAGGAGCAGGGCAGCCCACGTGGACACCAGCAAAGGGAGCACTTTGCACCCAATTTAAATTTGATCTGGATATTACAGGCCAAACTTCTGGAAACTTAATTCTCTAGCTAGACCTGTGGGCTAGAGGCCAGGGTTCTGAAGCCATGCTGTGTAGAAAAGCCAGAATTGGATGCTTGGAGCCAACTAGGAGGCATGAAAGAGTAGAAAAGAGAGAAGTCATGCAGCGAGGGAAACTAGGATGCCCCCAAAATAAGAACCCAGTGCTGCCACGGGGAAGGCTAGGGGTGGACAGATGATGGAGGCAGAAAGCCAAAGATAAAGGCAGATGGGTGTATTTTTATTGTGAGAAACCATAAAGCAGAACACTCTGCGACATGCTCTGCTCAGTCCCTTTGCCCCACATTGAGGGATTTAGCACTGTTCCAATTCTGAAAAATAAAAATCCAAAGTTAACATTGGTTATTCCTGCGTAGTAAGGTTATAGGTAATTTTTATTTTGTTCTTTGTAACTTTCTTTTTCAAGCTTACTGCCATGCATTTGGCTATTTTAATAATCAATTATTTTAATTGGAAAGAAAGCAGAATCTCTTCTGTAAGGAAAGACCCAATGAAGTGAACTTTTTAGAGAACAAGTGACAAAAATGCCTGGCTTTTCTTTTTATAAAGAGAGACAACCAGGAAGCAAAGAACGTTTTGCTTGAAGAAGATTTAGCACAGCCCAAGGAAGTTACCCTAAGGAAGAGGAAGGAAATTTTGGGGCTAATCGGACCCTCCTAAAAGTGTACATAGGGAGAAATACCTGAAGGTGGCATTGGATACACTTTCTATGATCTTCTATATCACTTCTCCACTCATGGAAATCAAGTCATACAATCAAGACACAGAAGCTAAATTTGCCTATTTAGTCCCCCTAAATTCCTTCCTTTGGTACATACCTTCCCTGTAGTCCCTTCTACCCAAGGCCACCTCCTCTTCTCAAGGATATCTTTTACCAGGCTTCTTGTTGAACGTAAGGAAAGCTTTATACAATCGTTCCTAGGCCCCATCACTGATTGAATTTCTGGGACCCAGCAACAGCCTTCTAGAAACAATCCTGGCCACACTCTCAGCAACATGGTGGC
Organism: Equus quagga; assembly: GCF_021613505.1. Classification (NCBI taxonomy): domain Eukaryota; kingdom Metazoa; phylum Chordata; class Mammalia; order Perissodactyla; family Equidae; genus Equus; species Equus quagga. The sequence continues at coordinate 90,359,789 of NC_060272.1, forward strand.
CACCGGTCATTGGCATGCCCCTGCCCTCTGTTGATGCCCTAGCTTAGGCCTTACTCCTCTCCTTCAGGTGGCTCTGCAACCCTCACTCCACCTGTGCTCTGCTCCTCAGATCTAGGGCCAGAAGCAAGTCAAGGACTGTCACCGTGGCCCAGGGGATGAATCTGAAAAATGGAAGGCCCAAAGGCTATTCTACACTCCTCCTCACACAGTCTGCCACCTGCCCGCCCTCACTCTGTGGCTGGAAGGCCTATCTGGCTATTGCAGCTCCCTACATACCACCCATCTTCTTCCTGTCCCTGCCCTGGCTCCATCTTGCTCTTCACACCATGTCCCTATCCCAGACCCGACCAAAAAGATTCTGAGTCTGTTTTCCTCAGAAATCTAAGTGAGCTTTTTTTCTTCTGTGTTTCATATATACAAAGACCCTTCATTGGTATTTAGGGCCTAAATAGAATCTAAGAGGAAGAAAAAAAGAAGGGGGAGGGGAAAACCTTTTTTTCTCTTGGTCCCCAAAAGGAGCACTTGGAGAAAATCCCCCAAATTTGGTGTCATTTTTGGAAAGTGGTAGGAAGAGTAAAGCTATGAAGCTCTGGTTGTTCTGTGTCTCTGAGCCAAGGATGCAGGGACATGGGCAGAAAGAACCATCGTTGGGTTGTTCCTAGACCCTCCAGGGCTTGAGGTCCACTGAAGGAAATCAAGGCGTTAACACACTTGAGGAAGAGCCCTCAGGAAAAGGCCCTTGTTTCCCTCACCTTCTCTGCATCCCTGACCCAGGCCCCCACATTCCTGCCTGTTTCCCATGCTCTTCTTACACCCTCTTCCATGACATAGGCAAGCCACCATTTGATTATTTGACAAACATTTATTAGTCCTGCTATGTTCCAGGCATTCTACCAGGCCCTGGGGGGCATAGAGAAGAAAAGGACATAGTCTCTCCCCTCAAGAGCCCACTGTCTGGTCAAGAACACAGACAAGGGAAGTAGCAAGGACATCACCCTGTGGTAAGTGTCACGGAAGAAGGTGGCGTCGGGTGCTTCCCATTACCCTGTACCACTGGGGCAACAGGTCCACATCCCACACACCAGGGGGTAAAAGCACGAGAGAAGCAATCACCCCGCAGCTCAGAACCTGTTCCCATCTGCACTCTTTCGATCCTGTTTGTGGTCTCTCTTTCTCTTTCTGACTCTCACCCAAAATTTGGCTTTAGCTTTCTGTTTTTTGGTATGTGTTTCTTTGGGCTCCAGATTCCATCAAACAAGGACTTCAGCCCTTGCTCGACCTTTGTTTGGCCCTCGCTAACCTAATACTTCAGGTTACCTCCATTTCATGACTCCACCTGAGCAGCTACTTGAGAATCCATCCGTTACTTTCTGTCCACTAGCCCACAGCCCATCTGAGCTGGCCCTGACCCCCCGGAGGGCAGGTTCGGACAGATTGGAGCTAAGGGAGTCCTCTGGTGTCACCTCCACTGAGACAGGGGAGCTCCTGGCCTTCAGAGTGGAAACTCAGAATGTTATATCCTGAAAATGCAATGTTGGGCCCAGTTGTCAAGTTTTATAATACACTCCAACAACTTCAGGAAAATACTGCTCCTCTCAAGTCTTCCCTATTTAGGCAAATGGCAATCCATCCTTCTAGTTACTCAGACTCCTTGCTCAGAGTCTACCTCTCACATGCTATATCCAATTCATCAGCAAAACCTGAAGCTATCTTCAAATATGCCCAGAATCCCATCAGTACTGACAGCACGCTAATCCAAGCCACTACCCTCACCTCTCATCTGAGTTACTGCAATAACCTCCCTGCTCTCCCAGCTTCTACTCTCGCCGCCTTGTGTCTACTCTCCAAAGAGAAATTAGAAACTTTTCAAAGGTCAGGTGATAATGGTGGAATAACGACCTCTTAAAATTCTCTCCTCCATAAAAGCAACAAGAAAACTGGCAAAAAGTGTCAGAATCAACATTTTCAGAACTCTGGAAATTACCCAAAAACTTGTAGCAATTTGGGCTGCATTTATGGAAGAAAAACAATTGAATCTAGGTAAGAACAGCAGCTTTGCAGCATGTAACTTTCCCCACTCCCATTCTCCTCTCTCCAGCTCTGTGGTAACCTTGGAAACAGAGAGCCCACAATTATGATGAGAACCAGCAGCCTGGAAGCCACAGGAGGGCAGAACAGGGTTGGGGTTCCTTCCAGGCCTCATTCTCAGAGAACTGTCATTATGTGACTCATCGAGCAGTTCCCTGGAAGTCTTTGCTTGCAATACTGTCTTAATTTGACCTGACTCAGAGCTTGCCCTGACTGTGAAAAAGCCTTTTCCCCAGGGACATTTGTCTAACACATTTAGAGCCAACTGTTTATCTTCACAGCTGCCTGAAGTAGTGACTAACAGTTGTGGCAAACGATAGGCTTATTAAAAAGCCTAAAAGAAAAACAAAGCTTAAAATGAAAATCTGGGGAATGAGATATCCTTAGGGCCTTTGAAAAGCTCTGATATATTTCTAGGAACCTAGAAAGCCACGAGCATACATAGGGCTGTGCACATGTCCCAGAAATATGTGAGAAGGCCCCAAAGTCTCACCTGAGGGTCTCAGCAAGCATGCTGTGAAAGTTAAGGCAGAGTTCTCATCTGCCTGTATGAGTGTTGAAGACATGTCCCAACACACATACATATGAACACACACACACACACCCCTCCCCTTGGCAAAAACTGAGAGACGTATTGGTTTCCAGCATTTACAGAAATCTCTGTCCAATCATCAGCTGAGAACTAACTGAAACAAGCAGAGACTCAGCTACACATGACAAAGACTACAGACTTAACATAATTAGTTCAGAAAAATCACTAAACAACAAATCCTAGGGAAAGGGAAATTCTGAATTTCAAATCTTCCATAACATATTATTTAAAATGTACATTTTCAACAAAAAATTATGAACACGCGAAGAAAGAAGCATGCCTCATAAACAAGGAGAAAAAAGGAATATAAAAAAGCCAATCCCGAGGGAGGCCAGATGTTGGATTTACTAAACAAAGGCTTTAAATCAGATATTGTAAATATGTCTAAAGAACTAAATAAAAGTATGAGAATGATGTATTGCCAAATAAATATCAATAGAGATAGAAATGATAAAAAGAACCAAGAAAAAAAACCTTTTGGTTCAAAAAACAATAACTGAAATGAAAAATTCACTAGAAGGGCTCAATGTAGATCTGAACTAGCAATAAGAATCAGCAAACCAGAAGACAGGTTGATTGAGATTATCCAGCCTGAGGAAGAGAAATAAAAAGAATGAAAGAACATGAACAGAGCCTAAGAGATCTGTGAAACATCATCAAGTGTAACAACATAAACATAATGGGAGTCCGGAAGGAAAGAAGAGAAAGAGGCAGAAAGAATATTTGAAGAAATGGCTGAAAACACCCCAAATTTAATGAAAAACATTACACATACCAAAAGCTCCACCAACTTCAAGTAGGATAAACTCAAAAAGATCCACACTTAGACATATCATAATCAAATACTTGAAAGACAAAGACAAAGATAGAATCTTGAAAGCAGCAAGAGAAAGTGACTCAGCACATCAAGGGATCCTTAGGAAGATTAATTAGAAAAGATGGAGAGGAGAAGAGCCAAGATGGCGCCGTGAGTAGTCCTCTTTGTCTCTCGCCCTTCGAGTCTACAATTATTTGGACACTTATCGCTTGACAAAGGATATCCAGACAGCATCTCAGGACGTCTGAGACACCCACGCACCTATACATCGGAAGGCGGATGGACTTTCCTCCGGGAGGATGTGGAAATAGGTGAGGGCTCTCCGACCCCGACGGGCAGCCTGGTACCCGCAAGCGCCTTTCTTCCAACGGACGCCCCCAGAGGATCCACGCACGTCTAGGGCAGGAGCGAGAACACAACAGAGGAGCGACGGTGGAAACAGGTGACCAGAACCCTACCTAAACCCCCTGCAATTACTCCTAAACGCAGAGGGAAACTTTGGAGTTGCACACCTGAGCCCGCGGGGAGAGTCTCTCCCCGCCATTGGCGGGGGGATCCAGCCTGGTGCTTGGGGCGCCCGGAGGGTCCCAGAGAGAGACACGGAGGGCACGGAGATCTCCCAGCTGCCGTTGCCCGCCCCGTGGGACTAGGGATTGCCGGAGATCTCGGAGAGGACCGGGGTGGGGGGAATTTTCAAAGGCCGGTCCTGCGACCCGGAGGGGAAGCGCCGGAGCTCCGCCCGGGCAGCAGACAAAACTCTCTGTCTGCCATTAGCAGAGGGGCCACGCTGAGCATTCACGGCTCCGGGAGAGGCCCGGAGAGAATCCCAGAGGGCTGGGCGACCCCCAGCTGCCGTTGCCCGCCCCGTGGG